>NC_056728.1:1671579135-1671879135 GCF_019279795.1 Protopterus annectens
TTAAACAAAGGGTCAGGAGATTGGGAAGTGGACGGCCCAAGGAATGGGAAATAAGATCCGGAGAGGGATGAGACCTCAGGAAGGAGAACCACATCTGACAAGGCCAGAAAAGGGCAATGAGGATGAGACGGGTCTTCAGGCAACAAGCCTTCTGAAGAATGTTGGGTATCAGAGGAATGGCAGGGTAAGCATAGAGGAGACCCTGAGGCAAATCGTGAACTAGAGTGTTCCTGGATGACTCCCCTGTTGGGGGGATCAGGGCAAAGTAATTGCTGCATTTGTGGTTGACTGGGGAGGCAAAGAGATCACAGCAACAGTCGAAGATTTGTCTCGCCACTGACTGATTCAGGGACTACTCGTGAGGACTCAAGATGGACCTGCTGAGTCTGTCGGCCAACACATTGGAACTACCATGAATGTGAGTTGCAAGAAAAAAGCTCATGGAAGACATCGCCCATTCCCACACTCTAATAGCCTCTCTGCGCAGAGGATAATACCGTGTTCCCCCTTGCTTGTTGATATACCAAACAGCCATGTTGTCCATCTGAATTAATATGGTCCCCAGAGGGAGGCATTTCTGAAAGGCTTGCAACATTAGAACTGCTAACATCTCCAGGACATTTATGTGCAATTTGGTCTATGTGAGGGACCAAGTGCCTTGAACTGTCCTGCTCTGAAAATGCCGCCCCACTTCAACAAGGAGGAGTCCGTGGGCACTGTAGCCTTGGGTGGGGGAAGGCAAAATGGCCTGCCTAAACATAGATCCTGAGACTGAAGCCACCAAGTAAGATGATTCCTGCATACCTGGGTCAACTTTATGGTCATGGACATGGGTTGAGGCAGACTGGACCACTGGACTGCCAGGGTCCATTGAAGAACTCGCATGTGATATCTGGCAACAGGGACTAACTGAATAGCAGCCGCCATCAAACCTAAAATTTGGAGGATCAAGTGAGCCAACGACCATGATAGATCTAGCAATACAGAAACCTGATCTCACTGCACCCTGCAGGGAGTTAGTGCTGCAGTCTCTGATACCATTTCCAGCTGGACCCTAATGAACTCCAGATTTTGGCTCGGCACTAGACTGGATTTGGGAAAATTCACCTCGATACCTAGAGACTGGAAAAGATTGAGGATATACTTGGTGGCTAGAGATAGTCCATGCCTTGTGGGAGCCACGAGGAGCCAATTGTCCAGGTACAGAAAAACATGGAAACCTTGCAGCCTGAGATGAGCCACCAACACTGCCATACACTTGGTAAACACCTGGGGAGCTGTGGTGAGTCCAAAGGGCAGGGCTCTGAACTGGTAATGACTGACCCCCAACCAAAAGCATAAATGTCTCATGGAGAATCTGTTGATCTTTACATGATAGTACACGTCCTTGAGATCCACTGAGCACATCCAGTCATCCTTGCGCAGGAGAGGCAGAATGGAGTGAACAGTGACCATCTGGAACTTGGACTTTTTGACAGAAAGATTTAGCTTGCCGAGGTTCAAAATCAGATGCAGGCCCCCAGTCTTCTTTGGCACCAAAAAGAAGCGAGAGTAAGTTCCGGACCCTCATTGTCCTGTTGGGACCTCATGAGTGGCTCTTTTTTGTAGAAGATCTTGAAACTCGAGATAGGCCAACTCCCTTTGGTGCGGTGGAACTTCCAGGAGAAATTTTCAAATTGCAGGGGGTTGAGAAAAGGGAATGGAGTAACTCCTGGAAATAATTTTTAGCACCTACTGACTGGAGATGAGACTTGTCCAGGCTAGTGGGTGAAGGGAGAGTCGACCCCTGACTGCCTCCAGGGCAGGACAGTCGGGCAGTGTCTCAGGAATGCTGAAAGGGCTTCTCCGAGAAGGGTTTCCAGGAGCCCTGGTTCTGCGGACCCCCTGCTGGCCCCGGGGTGGTGTCTGCCATTGAATCCCCTGCCCTGGCCTGCAGGAGAAGATTCCTGGGGAGAATTCTGAAAGGAAGACTGAGTCCTCCAGAACCAAAGTGTTTTACTTCCTCTCCAGATCTTAGGAAAGGACCACTGGGGAGTAGAAAACTTGATCCCTACCACAGAAAGAGTCTTGCCTTCCTGCTTACTGCAAGTTAAGGTATCCTTAACAGATGGTCCAAACAAGGTGGGGCCGTCAAAGGGGGCATTAGTGAAAGATGCCTTAAAGGGTACCACAAACTCGCAAAGGTGAAGTCAGCAATGCCAACGAATAGCAATGCTGGTGCCTGCTGCTCGAGAGGTGGCCTCTGCAGTATTGGAGATGAACCTCATCGAAGCATTAGCCAAAGAAGTTAGAGCAGACAGCCTCGGAGAGATCAGTTTGAGACTCTCCAGACGCAGTAACTCTGACAGGGAAGTGGCAAGTTCCAAAACCAAATCCCCACTGAAGCCGGGTAAAATGGGCACAGTAATTAGTTGCTCTCATTCCAAAGGAAGCTAAGGCAAACACACGCTTTACAAAATGGTCAATCATCCAGGACTCCCTCTTCGGGGATGGACTGAGGAGCTTGCTCCTTCTTAGTAGCAGCATCCACCACGATGGCATCAACGGGGACACCTTTGCTCCAAAATGTTCTATCCTTGGGAGGACTGAGAAACTTTCTGGCTTTTTTGGACAGAGATTCCACCATGTCCAGCTCCTTCCAAGCCGTGCTGGTGATAAGGACCACAAGCTCATCAGCAGGGGGGGAGCAGGTAGAAGATGGGCCTGACTGAAAGCCTTCAGGAACATGGATTCCTCCAAAGACGGGCTGGGGAAGACCAACCACCTCTCTGCTTGAGAACTTCTAAGATGTCCCCAGAGGACACTTCCTTAGACAGAAGTCTGTGGGACCTGTCTCCCTCCTCAAAATCCATGTCCTTAGTTAGGGGACTCTCTGGGGAAGTCCAAGTGCCTCCTCTTACACATTCTCTTCCGAGGGGGTTCCTTGACAGTGGGCTCAGGGGAGGACTCAGAAGAGATGGGTACCCCAAGTGGGGCAGTGCCTGCCTGAAGGCACTCGTGGGAGGGCTTACCCTGGATGGATGATGAGGCTTCAGCACCTAAGCCCAAGAGAGGCAGGGGAGGACCTACAGAAAAAGGAGAGGTAACTTGCCAAACTGGAGAAGGTCCTCTCTACGACCTGGAAGGCTGAAAGGCTGGACAATGCTCCCCCCTCCCCAGTAGCCAGGGCAACCTGGGAAGGGAGAGGAGATAAAAGCCCCCTGATGACATCAGTCCCGAGATGTCCAGCACTGAAGCACCTAAGGGAAGGGAATAGTCTGAAAAATCTGGACCTGAATGCACCCCCAAGGAACTCGCTCTTAGTGACAAGGCAAAACCTGGTCTGAGGGCAGTGGAACAGAGCCAGCCAGGGCCCGTGACAGTGTTAAGAAGGGGGGATACCTGACATCATCAGTCTCTCACTAGAAATCCCCTGTTCCTGACATTCCAAAACCAGATGGATTGGAAGAGGAGAATGGAGTCCTGCAGATGGGGAGGGTCCCCTAGCCACCTGGGCCAGGGACAGCAGCAAGCCCAACTCAATTTGGGCCTTGAGAAAACTCATCATCCTATCCGTATGCAAGGGAAGCAGACTTCTGGAGGATCTGGACGAAGCTGATGAGTAGGCAGATCTAGCTGAAGATCAGACCTTGGATCCCATCACCCTCTGGTCCTGAGAAAAAGAAGTTATGTACTCACCATAACGTTCCATCTGAGTAGGTAACTTCATTTGTCAGTAACCTGTGGGTATCGGATCCCAGCCAGCAGCTTTCCAAGCTAGAGATCCTAGCTCCTCCCCCTTACCCATAACACCCTGCTACCTCCCTCCAGTCCTCAGATCGAGTTTGCCCAATTAGCACACAATACCAAAGCAACAAACCACCTGAACATCCTAACCTGATACCAACTAGGAGTGAAAAATACAGTTTTGTACCTACCATAAATGTAGATGTTCGAGTGCTAATACAGCTGCAGTCATAACAGGGTTATCCTGCCGTCAGGCGGGTCCTCGGTCGGCCGAATTCCAAAGTCTAGGTCCGGCGTCGGTTGTCGTCGCTTCTTCCCTGACGTCAGTGCGGCAGGGGTATAAAAGAACCAGCCAACGCCATTTTCTTCAGTTTTTCTTGCCCCAGATGTCAGGTGCCCCCAGAAGGAAGGCAAAACATAAACTTATGTAATAATGCCATGCAATATAATCAAAAAACAGTAGTGTGCAAGCAAATACACCATAAAAGAATACCCCAATCAGGTTGTATGTGGAGGTGTTTGTCATAAGGCCTGTCCCAAGAGGGGATGGAGGGAGGGAAACCTGGACTGCAGCTGTATTAGCACTCGAACATCTACATTTATGGTAGGTACAAAACTGTACTATGTTCATCGTGCATACAGCTGCAGTCATAACAGATGGGTAGAATCCCAAAGCTAAAAAGGGTGTCAGGCACTAAGTGGAACTAGGAGGGGCAAGGATGCCCTGCAAGACTGCCTGTGGCAAAGTCCGCTCTAGATTTAAAGTATAGTGGGAGGTGATAGTGCTTGGAGAAAGTGTGCACAGAACTCCAAGTAGCTGCTTCCAAAATATCCTTGGTAGGAACCCCCCTGAGGAAAGCTGCAGAGGTAGCTGTGGCCCTTGTGGAGTGAGATCTGATGCTTGTAGGTACAGTTTTTCCATGAAATGAGTAACAAAAGCGTATGCAGTGGGCTATCCATTTTGAGATTGTCTGTTTGGAAATAGCCTTTCCTTGAGCACCTGCAGCATAGGACACAAAGAGTTGCTCTGATTTTCTGAATGGCTTTGTCCTGTCCAAATAATAACGAAGTTGTCTGTGAATGTCCAGGGAATGTAGTAGTCTTTCCCCTTTGTTTTGTGGGTTAGGATAAAAGGTAGGTAAGTGGATAGTCTGATTCAAGGCTACACTGGATACTACCTTTGGCATAAAGGAAGGGTTGGTTCGTAAGGAAACTCTATCCTGATGGAAAATGATGAAAGGTTGCACAGCCATGAGGGCTTGTAGTTCCGATACCCTGCATGCTGAGGTGATAGCCAGAAGGAAGGCTGTTTTCCATGACAAATATTGAAGTTCTGTTGAGGCAGCTGGCTCAAAAGGAGGCAGAGTCAGTTTTTCCAAAATGAAGTTGAGGTCCCAAGCAGGTACTGGTGGTTTCCTTGGAGGTTTTATATTCTTAGCCCCTCTGAGGAACTGTCTTAAGAGAGGATGAGAGAATAAAGGAGGATCAGTGTTGTATTGTGCAGAAATGGCTGAAGCATGGATCTTGATGGAGGAGAAGGAAAGTCCACTGTTTAACATCTCAGCTAGGTACTGTAATATTTGAGGTAAATTTAGTACCCAAGGATTCTGGCCCTTTTTCTGATTCCAGGCACAAAACCGTTTCCATTTGGAGGAGTAGTCTTTTCTAGTAGAAGGTCTTCTGGACTCCAAGATGACATCCTGCACCTCCTTGGAGAGGAAAGTATGTTGGGAGATCATGGAATCCTCCATGCGGCTAAATTGAGGGTTTTCAGCTGACTGTGAAGAGTTTTGAAGCTGTGCTGGGTCAACAGAAGAGGCACTAGAGGCAGGATCCATGGTGGTGAATGCGTCAGGCTCTTCAGGAGTGGATACCAGTGTTGTCTTGGCCAGTCTGGAGCAATGAGAATCATCTTTGGCCTCTCGGCTCTGGCCTTTAATAGAACTTTGGGCAGCAGAGGAAGAGGTGGAAAGGCATAGACTGTCAATGTTGTCCAATTGAAAGAAAGTGCGTCCACTTTCCAGGCCTGTGGATGATAGGTCCTTGAGCAAAATTTTTTCAGTTGGTAATTTTTGTGGGTAGCAAAGAGATCTATGTCTGGCCGCCCCCATGCCTGAATAATCTTTGCGAAAACTTGAGGATGCAACTTCCATTCATGTGAATCTGTCATATTTATGCTTAGGTTGTCTGCCAGCGTGTTTTCCTTCCCTGGCAAGAATTGTGTTTGAAGTTGGATTTGCAATTCCAGAGCCGTGTTCCAAAGGGACATGGCTAGTCTGCACAGGGGGTATGAATGAGTTCCTCCCTGTTTGTTTATGTACCACATCACTGTGGTGTTGTCTGTCCTTATCAATAGCTGGCCTGGATGCAGTAGGTCTTTGAAGGCCATAATAGCATTTTGTACTGCTAGCATTTCCTTTTGGGACCATTTGCCCTGAATGCACTGATCTGTCATGTGCGCCCCCAGGCATAGTCCGAGGTGTCTGTTGTGATGATTTGATTTGCTTGAGGCATGCAGAAGGGGAGACCTATGTTTCTTTGGCATGCTTGAGCCCACCACAGAAATTCCTTTTGAAGACATGGAATGAGTGGTATAATTGTTTCCAAACTGTGGCTGTGTTGAGACCATAAGTTTTTTAGGTACCATTGAAGTTTCCTCATATGCAGCTTTGCACATGGGATCAGTAGGATGCAAGATGCCATGTATCCTAGAGCCTGCAGGACTTTCCTTGCAGTCAGCCTGGTGAAGGTTGCCATTTTTCTGAAGTATTGAGATAGTTGCCCTTGCTTCTCTGGCGTGAGGTAGGCCATCTGGGTGTTTGTATTCAAGCTGGCACCCAGGAAAATTATTGCTTGAGAGGGTATTAGTTTTGATTTCTTTTTGTTGACTGTGTATCCCAGAAAGTTCAACAATTTTATTACAAACGCCAGGTGTTTCAGAAGTATGTGCTTGCTGTCCGCTTGGATCAGGCAGTCGTCCAGATATGGGTATATTTGTATCCCTTGAAGTCTGCAGAAGGCAATTACTGATGCCGGGCAATGCAGAGATTTGATAATGGGTTGAACCTGCAAGAAATCTGAGGTATCTTCTGCAATCTTGTCTGATAGGGACAGTGTTTAGGATGGATAGGTCCAGAATAGTCTCCAATCTTTGTCCTTCCTGGAGGTTGTACGTAGGAAATCTTTTCACTGTTTTGATCTTGCCTTCCTCTCTTTTTTTTTCTTTTTCCTCCTCCCCCTCAGCTAACAACACAACAAACTTTTTTTTTTTTGAAGAGGTGCATCTAATAGCTTTGACATGATCTGGTAAGGTTTGCTCTTGAGCCCAGCACGCTAACGATGACAGACCCTGTAACAGCAGCTCTACATGAGGCCCCTAAAGCATCAAAACTCTTTTAAATCTGGTTGTTTGTTGTGTCATTTTTTGCTTTTCAACTGAGATAACAAAACTGTTGATACTTTAACATATGGAACTGACAGTTTAATGCCCTGGCTTCTGTGTACACATCATCTAATATATCCAGACAGGAGGGATAGCCAGAGACCTGTGCTGAGGAAGCAAGAGAAAATCCCTGAGGGTGAGTACATAACTTCTTTATCTAGTAGTAGTTAACTTCATTGATCAAACCTGTGTGTAGAGTCCCCAGCTTCCAAAACTTGGAGGTCCTCAAGGAAGGATAATATGTGCACTGCAGAGCCAAATGATGCCTCCCCCTGGATCAAATATCCAATATATATAGTATAATAAGGTGAGAGAGAAGAAGTGGCTGGCTGCAGAACAAATGTCATCCAAGGCATCCTTGAGCAAAAAGCAGCAAAGGTAGCGACAGAATGTACTCAGGTCAAGAGATTTTTTTGTGCGGAGCATAATGCAGTTAGAGATCCACTTAGCTAGAGTTACCTTCGTTACTGGTTTACCCAAAGATGGCTTGGCAAAGGAAACAAAGAGCTGCTCCGATTTTCAAGAGGCAGCGGTTCTATGCAAATAGAAGCGCAATTGTCTATGCACATCTAATGAATGGAGTCTGTATTCCCCTTTGTTCTGGTAGTTAGGGAAAAAGACAGGCAGATTAATGGATTGGTTGATGTTAGCTTCGGAAGCCACTTTAGGTAAAAAGGAGGGATTAGTCCTGAGGGAAACTCTGTCTTTATGGAAGACAAGATACGGAGGTTTGGAACAAAGGGCCTGAAGCTCCGATACCCTTCTAGCTGAGGTAATAGCAATCAAGAAGGCAGTTTTCCAAGACAAAAACTTTAAGTCAGCTGAAGCTGCAGGCTCAAAGGGGGGACCAGTAAGAACCTGGAGGACTAAGGTTAGATCCCACGGAGGAACTGCATTCTTTACAGGAGGTCGTAAAAGAAAGGTACCCTTCAAGAAGGTCTTGCAGATCTTAGAGGAAGCTAAGGGACCAAGATTATCTCCTATGTGGAAGTGGGAAATAGCCGCCATCTGAACCTTCACAGTTGAAGAACTGGCCCCCTGATGAAAAATGTGGGATAAAAACTCAAGAACTGCTGGAATGGGAGCCGTAAAGGGATCCAAATTCCTTTGCCCGGCCCAGATAGAAAAACATTTCCATTTACTGTTGTAGACTTTCCTGGTAGAAGGCTTATGTGCGGCCACCAGGATGGATTTAACTGTGGACGAGATACCGGGAGTCCTAGCCACTACCTGAACTGGATCAACCAAGCGGCAAGCTTGAGGTCGTCCAGGTTCGGAGTCTTTAATCCCGAAGGATGGGAAATCAGATCCGGTATGGGATCTAAGATCCAAGGAGGAGCTATTAGATGAGACCGCAGGTATGGGAACCAGGTTTGACGAGGCCAGAATGGGGTTATGAGGATAACTCTGCTTCCCAACCGACGAGCTTTCTGCAAGAATTTTGTCATTAATGGGAGAGGAGGATAGGCATAAAGAAGACCGGATGGCCAAGCATGAACCAAAGCATCTCTGGGGGTCTCCCCCGATGGGGGGATCAGAGCAAAAAACTCGCTGCACTTTGCGTTCGAAGGCGACGCAAACAGATCGCAGCAAGGTTGACCCCATTTGAGGAAGATCTGTTTCGCTACTAAGGGGTTCAGAGACCACTTGTAAGGTGAGAGGATAGTTCAACTCAGTTTGTCCGCTAAAAAGTTGGACCGACCCGGAATGTGCGTTGCTAGCAGAAAGCGGTTGGTAGATAATGCCCACTCCCAAACTCTCATGGCCTCTTGGCAGAGAGGGTAAGACCTGGTCCTCCCCTGTTTGTTGATGTACCAGACCACTGACATGTTGTCTGTCTGAACTGCAATAGTCCCTAGAGGAAGAAGGGCATGGAGAGCCTGCAACGCTAGAAGCACTACCCTCATCTCCAGAACATTGATATGCAGAACAGTCTCTGTTGGAGTCCACGTGCCTTGGATGGTTCCGCCCATGCAATGCCCCCCCCACCCTAGGCGAGAAGCGTCCATGGTCACTGTGGGTAGAGGCATCGAAAAGGGCTACCCTTCCCAAAGCTCTCGGGAATGCAGCCACCAAAGCAGACATTCCCTGCAAACCCTGCTGAGGGGAATAGGGGAGTATAGCGGAAGTCAGAGGATGGACCACTGTACCTGCAAGGTCCATTGAAGAACCCTCATATTCAAGTGGGCTAGAGGTGAAAGATTGATAGCCGCCGACGTAGACCCTAGAGCCCTCAGGACTAATTCCGCCGGTGGGGCTGGAGAGTGTAGAAGAGCTAGGACATGGAGAGTTAGGTTTCGGAGTCTGTCCGACGTCAAGAAAACCTTTGATTGAACCGTGTCTATTCTGGCCCCTATGAAATCCAAGACCTGAGCAGGCTGAAGGGACGATTTTTTTGTAGTTTACAATGTTCCCCAATTGGTGGGCCAAACACAGGAAATAGTCCCTGGCCGAGCATAGTAGATGCCTGGTGGGGGCGGCGAGGAGCCAGTCGTCCAGGTAAGGAAAGACTTGTATTCCCTGAAGCCTCAGGTGGGCCGCTACAACTGCCATGACCTTGGTGAACACACTGGGGGCTGTGGTGAGACCAAAGGGGAGGACCCTGAACTGACAGTGGCTGGCTCCCAGCCGAAAGCGGAGAAATCTCCTGGATCGCCTGTCCATTAGAATATGGTAGTACGCATCCTTGAGATCTATGGAGCACATCCAGTCATTCTCCTGCAGAAGGGGGAGAATAGACTGAATGGTGACCATCCGGAATTTTTCTTTGGCAACGGACAGGTTCAGTGTAGACAGGTCGAGAATTGGCCTTAGGTCCCCCGTCTTTTTTGGCACCAAAAAGAACCTGGAGTAAGTGCCTGATCCGGACTGGCCTGGGGGGACACGCTGGATGGCTCTTTTTCTTAACAGCTCTTTTATCTCTAAGGCTGCCACCTCCCTCTGATTGGGTGGGACATTGGGGAGGTGCCCCAACTGAGGGGGAGAATTCAGGAAGGGAATAGAGTAACCTCTGGATATTATTCGGAGCATCCAGCGATCTGTCGTGATGGACTCCCAATGAGCTAGGTGCTCCAAGAAACACCCCCTGACTGCCTCCAGAGAGGAGCAGTCGGGCAACCCCTCAGGGTTGCTGCTCGGGTTGATCGGAAAAGGGTTCACTCGACCCGAAATTCCTCGGCCCCCCTCTGCCTCTGGGCCGGCGTCCACCCTGCCCTCCCCTGCCTCTGAAGGACAAGGTTTCTGGAGCGGAACGGGACTGTTGAGATTTCCGGAACCACATCTTCTTTTCTCCTCGCTGGTTCCTGGAAAAGGACCTTTGAGGAGCAAGGAATCGGATTCCGACAGCAGACAACGTCTTCCTGTCTTTCTCGCTCTGGAGTAGCGTATCGTGTACGGTCTTGCCAAACAGCGTAAAACCGTCAAAGAGAGCGTTCGCGAAGGACGCCTTGAAGGGTTCCACAATATCGCAAAGATGGAGCCAGGAATGATGCAGTAAGGCGATGCCTGCTCTGCTGGCTCTAGCCGCTCCCTCCGTGGCATGGGAGAGAAGCCGCATAGAAGTGTTGGAAATCGACTTTATAGTGGTCATTCGTGCCGAGAAGGTTCATTTGTCCTCAGCCGACATGGACTCCGGGGGTGACCCAGCATACTCTTTGATTAGGTCCCGCTGAAGCCGAACTACGTGTGCCAAGTAGTTCAGCACCCTTACAGAGAAGGTGGCTGAAGCGAACATCCGCTTTCCAATGCGGTCCATCGTCCGAGACTCCTTGTCTGGAGGATGTACCAAGGAACTTTCCTGCACCAGTTCCTTCTTGGTGGCAGCCGCCACCACCATGGCATCTACTGGGGCACCTTTGCTCCACGCTGTCCTGTCTGCCGGGGGGGCCAAGGATTTTATCTGGTCTCCTGGGTATCGGCTCTACAGTGTCGGGCTCCTTCCACGCCCTGGTAGTTATAAGGTCTACCAGGGGGTCGGCCGGAGGGGACACCCAAGAGGTAGATGAGCCTGTGTCAAACACCTCCAGAAACACAGACTCATCCGAGGAAGGCTTTTGGGCTGACCCCCCCCCCCCTAATGCGCAGCATCTCCATGATGTCTCCAAAGGAGATGTCCTCGGGGGGGTGACCTGGGGGAACCTTCCCCTTCCTCCAAGTCAGTGTCTTCTGTGAGGGACTTGGGGGAGTCCAAGTGCCTCCTTTTACACTTTCGTTTGATAGGGACCTCCACGGGGGGGGGGGGGCTGTCTGAGGAGGGCTCACCAACCAGGTCCTGTTCCTCTACGGGAACCATCTGGGACGTAGATGCAGGCTGTTCCTGGGGCCGGATGATGGAAGACAGGCCCGTCTGCGAGGGAATGGTGGGTGGATCCGTAGCATGAGCCTGGGGCCTCGAATCCCCCGAAAGGACCCTCTCCATGACGTTGAAGGCCGAGGGTGAACTGCTCTCCCTGGGATCCATGTGGATCGGCGCCGGAGTTGACACGATCGGATCCGAAAAGGAAGTGCGCTCCAACCGCGTCGGAGCCGAAGACACACTAACCCCTCTGGATCCGAGGCTCGGCTCACGGCACCGAGAGCTCGGATCCGAAAAAGGACCCGACGGGGTACAGCCAGCATCGAAGTAGCGATTACTATCGGCGCCGACACCTCGGCTCCGACACTACCCGGATCTGATGGCTCCGAAACCCGATAGTGGATCGGAGAAGGAGCAATGGGGGCAAAGAAGGGGGCCGAGCTCCCATCTGCATCTGGGCCTGGAAGAAGCGACGCATCATCCGGTCCATGTCCGTGTCTGAAAGGCTCCTAGTGGATCTGGAAGCCGCCGAGACTGGACGGGAAGGCCGCCTCGATGACTTCGAAGGTGACCGGGACACCTCCTCTGGCTCCTGAGAAAAGCGTGGAGAGTAAAGCCGAGAGGGGGAAGACCTGGAGGCCTTCAGGGGAGAGCAGAGCTGCTTAGCCGGCGGGGCCAAAGGGGCAGAATCGGCCCACCGCTTGTGGCTCCTATGCCTCTCCCTGTCAAGCTCCTTGTCCCTTCTATCTTTTTTCCTGGATTCCCTCTCTCCCTGGACCATAGCAGGAGTTTGAGTCCCGGCCAGGGGAGCAGTAGCAGTAGGTGGAACAGCCGCAGCCGCGGCTGGTGGCACAGAGGGAGAGGAGGACGAAGCAGAATCCGGGGGCAAAAGACCCGCCAGGATTAGCTTGGTCCTCCTGTCCTTCAAAGCCCGGGGGTTAAAAGCCGCACAAATTTTGCAGCCTGATGAAAGATGGGCAACCCCCAGGCACATAACGCACTGAGTGTGGCCATCGGCTGGAGACAGCTTATGGCCACACTCAGAGCATTTAGAAAATATGGCTTTAGGGCCTTCAGCCATTTTAGTCACACACACGCCTTCACACACACAGGTAAGGAGAAGGGGAAACTATAACTAACAAACTACTAACAGAAAAAATTTTTATTAGGTATACTAGCGTCGGAACACACACACACACACACACACACACACACACACACACACACACACACACACACACACACACACACACACACACACACAGTTTTTGAAGAAACTGGATAATATAACTAGAGAATAAAACCCTCTAAATCTACTCACAAACCGACAAGAGCTCGTCACTCGTGCTTCAAGAAGCCGCGGCAAACGAGATCTGGGGACTGGGGGGAGGTAGCAGGGTGTTATGGGTAAGAGGGAGGAGCTAGGAGCTCGGATCTCTAGCTTGGACAGCTGCCGGCTCAGATCCAGTACCCACAGGTTGCTGATCAAATGAAGTTAACTACTTCAGATGGGGATCTAAGCCGAAGAGTTGGATCCAATTTCCTAGATGATCAAGAAGGAGAACTTTCAATAATAATGGGATCCGACAGAATTAACAGATCTGAAAGCCTAGTGGGATCCGAAGTTTTAGATGGCATGCTGAACAGATCCAACAAACTGGTCGGATCTGGGAACGGCTTGCGCCTACTTGGATCCAAAGGCCTCCACTCACCTGAGGCCTTGGATCCGAGGGTCTAACCCAAGGCTCTCAGAGCAGTGGATCTTGGATTTGAAGCCAAAGAGGCTGGGCTGAGATCCGGGGATCTGCGATCTGAGAGCCTAGGCTTCTAAGAAAGAGAAAAAGAAGACCCCCCCAGAAGGGGGGGTGGCCTCTTCTTTGATTCCTGAGAGGGCTTGGAGGGGGAGTCTGAGGGCAGAGGACCACCCTGAGCCAAGCCCTTCAAAGCAGCTTATTTGCGGTGCTCCATGAGGGCCCTGAGGTTGAATGTGGCACAAATGTCTCATTCAACTTCTAGGTGCTCCAACCCCAAGTAATACCGACACTCCTTGTGTAAGTTCGAACATGGCATCTTCCGAACGCATGAGGAGCATCTTTTAAAATCAGAGGGTCTCTGAACCTTGTCGACACAACCACACACAACCCAAGCAAGCTATCAATAACCTTACCCCCTAAAAGAAAATAAAACGAAGGGATACAGAAGATTTTTATTTGAAACTACCCTAAAAGAAAGAAGGGTGGGAAGTGGTAGACACCGGAAAGAAGGTGGGGAGGACTCTACTAAATTAAAGTATCTAGCAACCAGAAGGGGACATAAAACTAACTAACCACCAATAGAGATAAAGAGTTAACTTATAAAAGATAACAAACCCCAAGAAAGTAGTCACTTATCTGCTATGTGCTAGCCTGAGTCTGGATCACATCCGAAGTGTTTCAGCTACAAACAAGATCTGACGGTAGCAAGGGATTATGGAAAGGGAGCAGCTTGAGCTCTGGATCTGTCTGAGATGTTGCCGGCTGGGATCTGAGGTCAGATCCAAGACCCATCTGTGATGCATAATGACACAGATAGCATTAGATCAATGCAGTTAACTACAGGGAGTGAATGCCTTGACTAGGCTGTCCAGACAGGTGAGATAGCAGGAGATGTTACTGAAGAAGAAGAAGGAATCTTTTTCTTAAGATAAAGTCACAGCAGGGGGAACCAAATCTGGCAGAGCCAGAATGGGGCTATGAGAAACCACTGGATGAGTAGAATTGGCAGAAAGGCATGCAAGAAATACGTGGGCCAAACATGGCAAAATGAAGTTACTCTTTAGGGATGATGGAGAAAAAACAAGATGGGCAAACTTTAAAAAGTTGTTGGAAACAAAAATGGCCTCTGTGAGATTTGCTGATGGTGGTACTAAACCCTGCGGGGCTTGCAGTCAATGTAGCTATATAAATATCCATATCAGTATAGTTTTGATAAATAGGTTGGGGAGTAAGGTGAACTTTAGGAAGGGCAATTGTGCAACTAGTAGGGTCATGTATTTGGCCCTCTGCATGTCATTTAGTAGTTTCTAGGTGGGAAAAATAATGAACCGTAAGAAGTAGATTACAAAAACATCTTAATGATATAAAAAAATTAAAAAATATATATAATAATGCTCTTTATAAGCACTCCCAGCAATGTATAAGTTTTACAAAGTTTCTGTTTGGGATCTTGGAATGCATTAAACTCCGTCTGGGGGGGGTGACTGGAAGAATATACTCAGAAAGAAAGAAACTGAGTGGCAATTTAGGTTAGCAGCTATGTTTCCCCCAGGATTTAATGATGCAATTTCAATTTCCACTTTTCTGCATGACCGAGGTAGTAAGCTGTGAAATGGGTCCATGCAATATATTTTCTTTCTGAATGTGTAACAACTTTTATGATGTTCTTTTTTAAAAAATCTATTTCACTATTCGTTTCTTTATGAATGTTTTAGATTTCTATATATATTAATAATGTAATATTGGTTGTATGGCTTTAAATGTAGCTTTGGTAATGCTTGGCTGACCAATCTTGGTACTGGATAGAGTATTTAAACTGGAAATGTATGTATTATGTGTTTTATTACATTCTGATGAAGTCCCCTTTTAGTGGGACAAAAGCGCTTAATTTTCTCTGTAATAAAGGAGGGATTTGTGGTCCTCGGTTGTTTCCGTTTTATGTTCATCGGATCTATTTTTTATTTTTTGTATACTCTGTTAAATTTACACAGGATGTGCTCCCCTACATGTGTGGCTCCCTCTTTGAACTGAAGCAAACCATTCTGATTGCTTTGTCTGGGAGTGGCACCACCCAGACCTGTAGGGGAGAGGATCTATAAGCCTTTTGTAAGATTCCTTCCTCAAAGGAGGTGGGGTCAACAGGCTACGATCCCCTTTGTCTCATTAATTCTAGGATTTCACCAAATGTGGTGTCTTCTGGAGGGGACTGGGGGAACCTCCCCTTCGTTGAGATCCATGCCTCAGGAGGGGGACTCCAGGTGCTTCCTCCTGCACAGCATCTTCCTAGCAGGACTCAGAGGGTCTCATCCAAGATCGATTCCAGGCCTTGACTATCTGTGCATATAAGTCCTCTGCCTGAGGGGGCAAGATAGGTGAATGGCTTCAAGGCAAGTCCTTAAGAGCTTGGGGTGGAACTGGTGGAGCTCTCCTCAGAGACCTCCTCTGCACCAAGTCATCCTTTGAGATTTCGTAGACAAAGCTACTGGTGCTGATGCCAAAGTGTGACCCTCAGCGCCAACAGCAGGAACAGATGACTCTGGTGCAGAAGCTATCAGGAGTTTGCTGCCATGACGATAAGGCACCAAAGGCAACCAGTCCATCAGTTCCAATATCCTCATAGGACCAGCATAAATATGTATGTTTTCTTTTTTAACAATTTCCATTCACCCCACCATTACATGAACTGCTCAATTCCTGCCTTCCTTCAAACCTTACCCTTCCTGAGCATTATTCTGCTATATTATTCCCTCAAATTCCATTTATATGTAATTTACTCCTTCCTTTTTCTAAAGATCCTACTTCCAGTTATTTTTCCTACTTTCGCCTGTACCATATTCACTATTAGAATTACAGGTGGGTTACATTTTGAGTTCCATTTTCTAGTAACCAATTTTTTGGCAGCCAATAGCATTAAACTTACTACGGCCTTACTATGTGTAGGCAATTCAGATCCAGTGTCCCAGCTCAAAAGAATTGTTTCCTTAGTTGCAACTATTTGCTCCCCCAACATTTCTGGCAAAATACTCTATAGGAAATTTGTGAAATCTGACCACTTGTCACGTGGCCAAAAAAAGTTCCTAATTACCTCTGTCTTTCCCATCATACCTCCATTACTTGCTGTGTACCAGAGGAAAGGTCTCTGTAGTCTGCTTTGGATATCAAAATACCTATGCAAATACTTCCATACAAAAATCTTAAACCTTCTGCAGTTTGTTGCATACTTGGGGGCCATGCAGATGTTCTCCCATGTTTCCTTATTAAACTGCTTTTCCATTCTCTTTTCCCAGCCATTTCTAACATCCTCTGATTGATTCTTATACGTATTGTGCAATATTTCTTATGCCCTACTAACTATCCCCTTTTAGTAGCAGCTTTTGTTCTAAGCTCAACTAAAATTTCTACCAGAGCTGGTCTTTCACTTTGCACCACCCTACCCCTTTTTCTTTGCCTATACTCTTATTATCAGTCACTGGAAGAGAAGGCAATATCTAACCTCCGGGTCAAACTTCTGCTTAGCCTCATCCTACTGTATTACTTTCCTCTCCCTAGTTATTTGCTCATAATACATTGATTCATTTGCATATTTTCTCCAGTAAAATGCATCCCCATTTTGCCTATTATTTACACCCCTACATGTAGTCATCCATACTGGCAAAATCTCTTTTCTTCATTCAAATTTTGGCTTACTTCTTAGAATACTTTGTGCTATTTTATGGTTTTATTTCTTTCATCTCTATTTGCCAATTGCATGCCACTTAACCAGACAGTTCTCCCAGGTCACCCCTGAAAAGGGACCTTTTGTCTAGTGGGTTTATTCCATTAAAAAAGTCACTGTTTAGTGCTTAAGTACCTGAAACCTTCCAAACGTTCCTGTGGTCTCCAAATCACAAGCCAGGGTTCACAGTGCACATGCGCTGTGGGAGTGAAGACCATTGTGTGACGCATTGCCATAAATGGTCATTCTTTACCCTGCCCACTCACAGATGGAGTGAAAAGCTTGACATTTACCTCAGCTACCTAAACGTGGTGACTGTGGAGGGTGCCCAGCAGACGTACCAGCAGGTAGATCCCTAAAGTGATCGCTCACCAGTAGTGGGGGATTATTCGAAGGAAAGGGAATCAGAGGTACATAAAAGCAACACAGGAAATAGGAAGAAATTTACCATTAAGCCAGTTTTGTAACACCTGCAACACCTTGATTTCCACCAACTAGTGGATTGCTTTACATAGCAACACCTTGCTTTCACAACTGAAACCATAAAAAGTGAGAGAGGTTTTAACTCCCAAGGAGATGACAGTGGAATTCAGAGACTAGCCCAATTTGCTTGAAGTAGTAAATAAAATTACCAATCTGCTTTGAAGGTTGAACAGGTGGGGAAGAATTAAGTGTCTATGACATTTCTCTTCCAGAGGAAGATACAGATATTCATCAAATATGCAGCAGCTACTGACAGTAGCAAGAAGTGTGCTATAGTAAACCACAGTTGTGTGGGAAGGAATAGTACAGGGATGTTCTGAATCACAGAATATGTGTGATAGGAACAGAAAGCTTCCAGTTTTCTGTAGGGATCAACATTCCTTTCTCTACTTTCTAAGTTGGATCCTCAAATCAGCATAAGGAGTCTAACCAATGGCAAATAAGGTCACACTCACAAAAGAAGAAGTCTACACCATGCAGGGCAAACCATGGACTACTCAGCTGTATGTGGTTTGATAACAATAACACCTGAGGTATATATGGAGATGGGTTCTGGGCAGTCATGACTAGGGTCTAGGCAGTTCCAGGACTGCAGGGATCAAGGACTATGCCTTCTATAGGAGGTAAAAAAGAACAGTAAACCAAGAAATAAAGAAAGAGAAAGAAAGAGTGTGAGCACAAAAACAGAAAGAAACAAACACCAACTAGCAAGCAGCTCTCCCATCAAAGAATCAGTGGATCCAGGATTTGATTACTGAATTAACTCACTGCTTACAAGTGAACTATGGTAAAGATAATTCCCAGATCAAAAGATTACTGATGAAAATCTTCAATTACTAATCTAACTTTGGCTTCTTTACTTGTAGCAAAAAAAGAAGTTATGTACTCACCATAATGTTCCATCTGAGTTGTTGCTTTTCATTTGTCAACCTGTGGGACACGGATCCGGGACAGATCTGACTTGGCTGCATTTTCCAGCATCGGATCCGAGCTCCAAGCTCTTCCCCTACCCATGATGCCCCTGTCTCCCTCCTCCCGTCAGACTAAGTTTGCTGCCAACCATAGCATCCCAACCTGACTCAAGGCCTTACCCCTTGGCCAAACATATCCAGAGAGCAAAAGAGGAAAAGCACAAGTTATGCCAGAGTAAAGGCTATGTCTCTTCCGGCCAGTCATTAATCCACACAAAACGAGCCAGCACAAGGTGGATGGCAAGCAGGTAAATATCTTTAATGTGGCTAAATAAAATCAAACATTGCAAACTGGTTTTGGCCTAACAATGGCCTTCTTCAGTGCAGAATGAAAATGTTTGAAAAAATGGTGCATTCCCATGTGCCTTATATAGTGAAAAATTTTTTAAAGGTGTAAACACAATAAAATTTGACAAATATAAAATCATGACAAACAAAGGCAAAAGATAAATAAGAAAATTTTTTCATATACAAAAATACATATATATATATATATATATATATATATATATATATATATATATATATATATATATATATATATATATATAAGGAATCATGTCACCAAATACATATATCAAATTCATATATTGATCTGAATCTGATAAAACAGTTGCACAGCCAGCATGAATCCCTATTAATATTCAATTAGGCCAGGTTTAAACAAAGCACCCAGCCTCGTGATCCATAAGGATTCCATTTTATTAAGCTTATCATGCCAGCCAGCTTTAGAAATCCTGGGTAACTGAATTTTATCAACAATAACAAACTGAAATCGTGCCATCTTATGTGTTAAAGTATGTTTGTATAAAGCATTAGTTAATTTTTTGTTCTAATGGCACTAAGATGTTCACTGATTCGGAATCTCAGTGGTCTAGAAGTTTGACCTACATAGAATGAAAAGCATGTACAGGTGGCTAAATATACTATCCAGTCTGTGCTGCAATTACCAAACACCCTGATCTGAAATATTCGTGAGGTGTTGCAACTGCTAAATTCTTTGCTTTTGGCCATATATTTACATGCGCTACAATGACCACAAGGGAAAGAACCAATAAGTGGGTCTCCAAATAATGTAGTTTGTACAGATGTGGTTGGATGAAATTTTTTATAATGTGTCAGATATGAATTAATTGTTCGGCCTTTGCGATATGAAAATGCACATTGTTCTGGTAGAATATCCGATAAAAATTCTTGTGTCCGTAATATTCCCCAATGGTTGTTAACTATATCCCTAAACCAAGATGTATTGCTCCCAAAGGTAGTTGTAAATCTGATGGGTTCATTTCTTGAGGTATTGGAGGCACCTTGTTCATTTTTGTACTTTAGGAGCTCTGATCGAGGCATCTATTTAACCTGATTAATAGCTTGTTGGATATAGGATCTGTTATATCCTCTATGTTTGAATCTGTCACAGAGATCCTGTTGGCATTCTTCGTTGGATTTGACGGATGAGCAAATACGTTTAGTACATATAAATTGTGATTTGGGGATGTTGTTGATGATGTGACGGGGGTGGTTGCTAGAGGCATGTAAAAGAGTGTTGTATTGTGGAAATTTTCTATGCACTCTAGTGGCCAGGGTGTGATCCATTTGTCGAGTTATCATAACATCTAGAAAAACAATCTCTTGATATTGCATATCCAAGGTGAAATGGATATTCCATGGATTATTATTCAGATATTTAACAAACTCCTGAGCCAAAAGTACATCACCCCGCCACACCATCCAACAATCATCTAGATATCTCCTCCAAATATCCAATTCAGCCAAATATTTGTTGTTACAAGTGTCGTATATGTATATTTGCTCAAAAAGCCCATGAAAAGGTCTGCATAAATTGGGGCGAAAGACGCTCCCATGGCCGCCCCCCTTTTTGCCAATATGGCTGGCCCTCAAAGAAAAAAACATTTTTAGTTAATACATATTCAACCATTTTAATCAGAAAATTGTTAAATCCTGTATTATAAAGTTGAGATTGATCCAACCAGAATGCTATGGCTGTGATACCAGCCTCATGTGGAATACTAGTATAGAAGGAGGTAACATCCATAGTGCAAAGCCACCAGTCCGATTCCAACTGAGTATCCTGGATGATGTTAAGGAATTCAGTAGTATCTTTGAGTCTGGACCAGACCGATGGCAATAAAGGTATGAGATAATAAGTCAAGAATGCAGACAATGGCTCTGTAAGCGAGCCCCTGCCTGAAAGAATAGGTCTGCCAGGAGGACATATAGGATCCTTGTGTATCTTAGGTAGCAAATAAAGATACTGAGGAATAGGATCTGACACTTTTAATTGTTGGCACGTATGTTGATCAATCACACCTTCTTCTGTGGCCATATCCAGGAAAGAGTCAATGACTGTTTTAAAGTTATGTGTGGGGTCCACTACCATATGCATGCAGAATCTAGCATCAGACAACTGTTTATAAGCTTCTGCAGTATACATGACCCGATCCATAACCACAATACCTCCCCCTTTATCAGCAGACAAAATCACAATATCGTGATTAGAACTGAGCTCCTGAAGGCCTTGTTGTTCACATAAAGTAAGATTGTGTTTGATATGTTGATATCCAGAGGTGATGTAAATCTTTAATCACACATTCCCTGAATATGGCCACATGTTTATCCATAGGTGGTTGGAAGATGGACTTGCCAAAATGAAAACCAGACGATCTTTGAGAGCAGTCATGATCTGCAAAAAATATTTTTAAATTGATCAAACGACAAAAGTCATTTAATTCGTTCACAAATGTCTGTTCAGAAACAAAGGAAGAAGGCACAAAATTTAGACCCTTATTGAGAACTTTATTTTGTACAAGTGACAGTTCAAGAGAGGATATGTTATGCACATTATTAGTTATTTCACTTTCGTCTGTAACAGTTGTTGTAAATTGCATACCCCGTCTCCTATGTTTCCTGCCCCCCCTGCGTGTTCTAGTTCTAAAGGGTCAACTAACGGTTTACGCTTGGCCACTGGGGACCCCTGGTTGGAGGGACATTCAAAGTCTGTAACCGAGGAAGTCTCCTCATCCGTAACACTACTGGTAGAGTAAGTGTTTTTCTTCAATATTGATCTTGGCCTCTTTTTTTTATTCACTCTACTACCTGAATCATAAAATCTCACATTTCTCTGTGCAACAAAAGGTTTACCTTTCTCATAATCTGTCAAATCACGCTGAAACTTTTGTGTTTTCTTTTTTACCAATTGTGCCTCTTCCGGCCAGTCAACCACACAGCCCAAGTAAGGCAGGGGGGGGGAAGAATGGAGGGACAGTTGAAGACAAATGAAAAGACAACAACTCAGATGGAATGTTATGGTGAGTACATAACTTCTTTATCTGAAGCTGTTGTTTTCATTTGCTCTTCAACCTGTGGGACACAGTCCCCAGCTACCAAACTCCTGGGAGGCCCTCTAAGAAGGATATTCCGGAGCACAGCAGAGTCAAAGGATGCCCTGCATCTGGATAGAAGATACAACTTGTAGTGGTAAATGAAAGTATGCGAAGATGCCCAAGTAGCCACAGAGCAGATGTCATCCAAAGAAACTCTGGACCAAAACACAGCTGAAGTAGCCACAGACCTAGTAGAACGTGCCTTGACTTGACCTGGTGGAGAAAATCCTTTGGCTGAATATGCCAGAACTACGCACTCTAATGAGCAATGGTGACCTTCGATACCAGTTTCCCTTAAAAGGGCTTAGAGTAGGAAACAAAGAGTTGACCAGACTTAAGGACTTTGTTCTGTGCAAGTAAAAACGTAACTGCCTAGGAATGTCCAACAGGTGCAATTTATACTCTCACTTATTCTGAAAATTCAGAAAGAAAACAGAGAGACTGATTACCTGATTAACGTCTGATTCCGAAGCCACTTTTAGAAGGAAAGAAGGATTAGCGTGCAAGGACACCCTGTCTCTATGGAAGACCATATAAGGAGGCTTAACCGATAAAACTTAGAACTCCGACACTCTTTTTGCTGAAGTAATGGCAATCTGGAAGGCTGTCTTCCAAGTCAAGAACTGCTGATCCACCGAAGCTGTGGGTTCAAAGGTGGAAGAAACTAGGGCTTGAAGGACCAGAGTAAGATCCCAAGGTGGCATTGGGTCCTTGATTGGAGGCCTAAGTAGAAAGGCACCTTTCAGATAGACTTTACAAAGCTTAGAAGAAGCCAGGGAAGCCGCATTATCTCCTATTTGGAAGTTAGACATAGCTGCCGGCTGAACTTAAACCGTAGCAAAGCTGGCACACTGTTGAAAAATACCTGCCAGAAACTCTAAGATAGCAAGAACTGGGGCAGTCAAGGGATCCAAGTCACGCTGAGACTCCCAAATCGAAAAATGTTTCCACTTACTAGAATAAACCTTCCTAATGGAAAATTAATGAGCTGCTACCAATATCTTAATTGGTGAAGATAGCCCAGGAGTCCTAACTATCATGGTACTGAAGCAGCCAAGCGGTAAGCTTCAGACTGGCCAGATCTGGGTGTGGAATCCCTGAGGGATGTGAAATCAGATCTGGGATCGGGTCCAACGTGCAGGGAGGACACACCATGAGACCACAGAGAAGGAAACCAAACTTGACAAGGCCAGAATGGGGCAATGAGGATGACTGAGCTCCCCAGCTGTTGAGCTTTCTGAAGGAATTTTGGAATCAGGGGAAGTGGAGGATAAGCATACAGAAGACCAGAGGTCCAAGCATGAACTAGAGCAACTCAGGGGGACTTGGGGGTTCAGAGCAAAAAACTCGCTGCACTTCGCGTTGGAAGGAGAGGTGAAGAGATCGCAGCAAGGCTGACCCCACTTTAGGAAAATCTGTTTCACTACTGAAGGATTCAGAAACCACTCAATAAGGCATCAGGATAGACTTGCTGAGCCTGTCCACTAGAATGTTGGACCTCCCCGGAATGTGTGCTGCCACCAGAAAACGATTGGTGGAGATTGCCCACTCCCACACACTCATGGCTTCACAACAAAGAGGATAAGACCTGGTTCCCCCCTGTTTATGAATGTACCAGATTACAGACATGTTATCTGTCTGGATGGAAATCGGCCCTAGGAAAAGATGGGCACGAAGAGCTTGCAACGTCAATAGCACCGCCCTCATCTCCAGGATGTTGATATGCTAAACTACGTCTCTAGGGAAGACCACGTGCTTTGGACTGCCCTTCCCAAGTAATGCTCCACCCACCCAAGTAGATAGGCGTCGGTGGTCACGAGTGGGGTAGGAAGAATAAATGGGCGACCCCGATAAAGGTCCGGGGATCAAATCCACCAGAGAAGAGTCCCTGCAGGCTTGAGACAAGCGAACAGGATGGGATAACGGTAGATCTAATAATGACCACTGGACAGCTAGAGTTCACTGGAGCACCCTCATGTGCAACTGAGCCATGGGAAAGAGGGTGATCATGGTCACCATGGACCGCAATGCATATTCCGCTGGGGGAAATTGAGCTTGAAGAATGCACAAGACATGATGCTTGAGGGACTGAAGTCTGTCTGGAGTTGGAAAAACCTTGGTCTGAATGGTGTCTAACCAAGCTCCAATAAAATCCAGAACCTGAACTGGGTTCAACAGGGACTTGTTAAGACTTATGAGATGCCCAACAGGTGGGCAGTCTGGAGAAGGAAATCCCTGGCTTGGCAGAGTCGATGCCTGGAGGGGGCAGAAAGGAGACAATCGTCCAGGTAGGAAAAGACCTGGAAACCCTAAAGCCGCAGATAAGCTGCTACTATCAACATCACTTTGCTTAACACCCTAGAGGCTGTGGTGAAACCAAAGGCTAGTGCTCTGAACTGATGACTGGCCCCACCCCCAGCCAGAAGCAGAGGAACCTCTGAGAGCATCTGCCCATTTTGATGTAATAGTATGCATGCTGGAGGTCCACCAAGCACATCCAGTCATCTTCCTGCAGGAAGGGCAAGATAGATTGGAGTGTGACCACCAAGAATTTCGTCTTGGCAACTGACAGGTTTAGGGTTGAAAGATCCAAGATTGGTCTTAAGTCTCCCGTTTTCTTTGGCACTAAAAAGAACCTGGAACTGATGCCTAATCCGGACTGGTCTGAGGGGACGGGCTGGATGACTCACTTTTAGTGCAGCTTGGAAATTTCCACTGCTGTATGCTCCTTTTGCACTTGTGGAACATCCAGGAGGTGCTTTGGAAGGAGTGTCATTTGAGTGAAGGGAATTGAATATCCTCTGGATATGATTTGCAGCACCCAATAGTCATCTGTGATAGACTCCCTGCTGTTGGGTGTAGTGAGAGTTGACGCCAGACTGCCTCTAGTGACGAGCAGCTGGGCAACCCTTCAGGGCTGCTGCGTGGGCCTGTCCAGGAAAGAATCCAGAGACCACTGGTTCCTCGGACCCCGTATGCTGCGAGGGAAGTGTCTGTCAAATCCCCCTCTGTCTCTGGGGGAAGGCGAGTCCTGAGCATCTTGGGAATAACCCTGAGACTTCCAGAACCACATCTTTTTCACCCCTCGCTGATTCTTGTTAAAGGTTTATTGAGGGGCTGAGAAGCGAATTCCGACAGTAGACAAGGTGTTGCTCATCCTTCTCGATCTTGACCAATGTGTCGCGTACTGTCTTTCCAAAGGGAGTGGAACCATCGTGCAGAGCATTCGTAAAAGACGCCTTAAAGGGCTTCGAATAGGCACAAAGTTGGAGCCAGGCATGATACCTGAAGGCAATGCCTGCCTCGGCCACTATGGCGTGATGGTAGCTTGCGATAGGAGTCACATAGAGGTGTTGGAGATGGAGGCAAGGGTGGCCATTAATAAAGAAAAAAAACTTCTTTTCCTTCGCTGACATAGACCCTGGGGCAGACTCAGCAACCTCCTTGACCATTCTCACTGAAGCCTGATCATGTGTGCCATGTAGTTCAGCGCATGTACAGAGAACGTAGCTGAAGCGTAGACCCGCTTCCTAAAATGGTCCATGGTCCTAGACTCTCGGTCCTGCGGATGGACAGTGGAGCTCTCCTGAGTGAGCTCCTTCTTGGTGGCTGCCGCCACCACAGCATCGACCAGGGATCCCTTCGACCAGTGCAGTTTGATGGGGCACTGACAATTTTATCAGGACATTTGGGGATAGGCTCCACCATGTCGGGCTCCTTCCACACCCGAGATGTAATGAGATCCACTAGGGGATCCTTGGGAGAGGACACCCAGGAGGTAGAGGGTCCTGCACCAAACTCCTCCAGGAACACCAACTCGTCAGGGTTGGGTTTTTGGGCAGACCACCTCCCATGCTGGTGAAGAATCTCCATGATGTCTCCAAAGGAGACATCATTTGGGGGTGACTGAAGGGAACCCTCCCCTTCTTCCAAGTCAGTGTCCTCCTTGAAAGACTCCGGTGGGGAGTCTAAGTGTCTCCTTTTACATGTGTGTTTCCAAGGAGCCTCCTCGAGGGGAAGGTCACTGGGGAGGACTCGAAAACTTCTGGCTATTCCTGTGGGGGAACTCCCTGGGGCAGAGAGGCAACAGGGTGTCCCCGAGGGGGCAGGATGGTGGAATCTGGACTAGACAAAGAAGGAGCCAGGATGGACTTCGAGGACAAAAGTGTCAAGGGTCTCGATGGAACCCAGAGGACCCTCTCCACCACACTGAAGGCAGAAGGAGAAGGACCCCCTGGGGGTGGACCAAGACCAGGTCGTTAATCCTCTGAGACAATGGGGGAGCTGGAGCCGAACCTCCAGGCGCCAAGACTCCCACTGGATGGCCCGGCTCCGAAAAACTTGCAGCCAACACCATCCTTCGCTTCTGGTGCCGAGGTTATGTCTCTGAGCTGGTTGGAGCCAACATGCTCAGGGCAATGGCTGGCGTCGAGGTACCAGGTACCATCAGCGCTGACCACTTGATGCCGCGGGGAATAAGAAGCCGGGGGTCAGATCAAAGAAGAAGGGATTGGCAGAAAAACAGACTGCATGCACCCAGCCCCAGAGGGGGAGGGAGCAGGCAAGACTCCCACCTGAATCTGAGTGTGGATAAATCTCCACATCAACCTGTCCACCTCGGCTTTGGAAAGGTTGCAGGTGTACCTGATGGAGAAGGCCACAGACACCAGCTTAGGGAGGCGGCAATGGGGAGAGGCTGACACCGGGTAATGGCCTTGAAAAACCTTTGGCTCCAGGGAGAAGCAAGGAGAACGGAGCTAAGGGGTGCCCAAGGGCTTGGCCAAGAAAGTATGATCGGGGGACCGCTTCCTAGGCCAATCCTGGTGTCGGCATTTATGCTTCTCCCTGTCCCCAGTACTCTTGGTGGGAGATTGAGTCCCAGAGTCTATGGTGGAGGAAGAAGCTGAAGATGAAGTTGCAGTTGGGGCCTCCATGGTCAGAGGAGGAAGGAGGCCCTTGAGGATCAGATTGTTCCTCCTGTTGATCAATGGGCAGGGATTGAACCCTGTGTAGATTGAACAGGAGAAATCCAGGTGTGGGTCCACTAAAAGACCATGCACAGAGTGTGGCCATCAGAGGGAGGAAGCTTATGGCCACACTCTGTGCACTTCCGGAACCGTGGCTTTGTGGTCTCAGCCAGGTAGAGGAAGAAGAAAACCCACAAGCACTCTCTCTCACACACACACACACACACACACACACACACACACACACACACACACACACACACCGACAGAGTGGGAGGGAGAGAGAAAAAGGGAAACGGGAATAGTTGCCTGGAGCAACAGACCACGATGCTAGAGATATGCACGCAAACGAGCTCTGAGGAGAGGAGGGAGACAGGGGCATTATGGGTAGGGGAGGAGCTTGGAGCTCGAATCCAATGCTGAAAAATGTGGCCGAGTCGGATCTGTCCCGGATCGTTGTCCCACAGGTTGAAGAGCCAATGAAAACAACAACTTCAGATTATTTGACATATATTATTATTGTCAGTAATCAGCAATTTCTCAAGCATAATTATAATACAAGTACTCAGAGCAAAACAGCTGCACCTTAAGAGACATATCTTTAATGAACTTAGTTATCAAACATCTAACTTTATCAGATGACAAACAATGAACTTTAGGACAACCACCACTTCATGATAAAAGAAATGAAGACAACAGTAAACCACCTTCTCACTCAATAGTATTTACCTGAACAACAAGGCCATGAATGCGGCATGTTAACCGGCCATCTCTGAAGAACCATGTCTGCGTAATACTGCGCCGGCGGTCTGGTTTTCTCAGCATCAAGGGTTCATAGCTGAAACAATTGTACATAAAAACTGTAAAAGGGTGTCACTAATGCTGTAGATTAGAAGTTTTTACATTCTCCTTTAAAGTATGCATTTTAATTAATTTCACTAATCTATTTATTTCATACATATTAGAGTAATAAAACACAGCAAAGGAACAGTCAACACACGTATCCGTAGAGGTTATCTGCAGTCCAATATACAAGGACAAATCTGATGCAAAAACAAAACTATTACAGTCTCCTTCTCACATATATGCCTTTCTGGGTTACAATACATTCACTGTACTTAGTACGTGCCATGCAAATATTTGCTGGTAGACTAGCATGTTTAGTCAACCTCTGGTTACAAGACAATCTGACAAGTTTTTTAGTTCAAGAAAACACCAGTTTTAAATAAAAGGATAACATATCAAGAAGGCAACATAATCTGAAGTTAAAAGGTGGACTGCTCTGGGGAGGTAAAAGATAGTAGTACTCAACAGAAAGGGAGCTGTATGGCTGGAATTGCTTTATGGAGCAGTAGGTTAAAAAACAATGGACCACAAGAAAGTGCACAACAGACATATGACAATTCAGATAACAGGTGAAAGCGGAGTAAAATCCACTGGAATAGGAGTCTTAGATTTTGTATAAGGTATAAAAACAAGGCTGTGTGTGCCAAATGGACTTCTTCTAATGACAATCTCTTTTTCTTCTTCTTCTAACAAAAGTGTTAAGGCCAGATTCAAAAGGGTCACCACAAAGTGTACACTATGTGTAAACATTCTCTGTGAATAGAATACATAAACATTGTGGGAGGGCTGTTCTTGAATTCAGAAAGTAATCTTTATTCTTAATTGTACTGTACTGCCTTTTTTCTCTTTGTTGTAGCAGACACTGCTTTGAGTACAAACAAGCATCTTGCAAGCTAACTCCCCCCAAAACAAGGTAATTTAAGATTAATGAAAACTGGGAACAATCTATTCTATTAACCACTCAAGTGAAAAAAAAAACAGCACAAGCCAATTTTCTACTTTGACCGATGAGATGGGGAAATACTGTGTAGCACTGAATGACAGAAAACATAACACTGAAATTTCATAATATTAAATTTCATAACATTGAGACGAAAACATCTAAATCCCAAAACAATGAAAACCCAAAACAACGCAGAACACTAAAAGTGTGCTTCATAACTTTCAAAACTACAGTGCATATGTAAATAACATCCTCTCCACCTATAACACCACCTAACAAACACGCCTTTTACTATGTTTCTGCAGGGAGGCTACCTCACCACACCCCCCACAAATTAAATACACCTACACCATGATCACAGTACAGTAGAAAAAAGTTAATTTCCTAACCTCACTATGTCACACTCACCATACACTGAGGTTAGGAAATTAACTTTTTTCCACTGTAGTGCGATCTTGGAGTTGGTATATTTAATTTATGGGGGGGTTTGGGGGTAGAGCCCCCCACATAGGGGGTGCAGGGCCCCCTGCAGAAACGCAGTAGAAAGTGTGTTTGTTAGGTGGTGGTGTAGGTGGAGGGGATCTTATTTACCTGTCCAATGTAGTTTTCAATGTATAGGTTCATAGGTTCATAGTTTAGTACTAAGCTAACTGCCCTTGTGAGCCATTTTAAGCCTAGCCAATTACCCCTTGTGAGACTCAAACCCTGCACCTTGTGTTTGTAAGGCAAACACCTTAGCCATTAAGCCACCCTCCCAACATGAAGCACACTTTCAGTGTTCTGAGTTTTCAATGTTTTGCGTTTTCGATGTTATGGTCTCAATATTATGAAATTCAACGTTATGAAATTTTAATGCTACGAAGTAGACCCACTTACAGGCATACACTAATATTTGGCAGGCTGATCTATTATGCAGATGCTTAGTCTGATTTCCATTTTCAAGATTTTCTGCTTCACTGAAAACAATCCAACAAGAAAAAAAAATAAACAGATGTTTAGCACCACCTAATCTTTTTAAAATTACTAAAAAACAAAGAAAACCATGTACATTTAAAAAAATGAAGTTTACCCCTACAGATGAGAACAGCTGACCCAAATTGATGGCTGCACCCACACGTATTACCTATTCTAAAATGAAGGTTACTCATGCTAAAGAGCAACATGTCAGACCCTGTGTCCACACTTATTTAAGTGCTACCTGTTCCTTTATCACTATTCCCCTCCCAGATGTGAAAAACAGCATGCATGCTTGCTTTCAGTAAACATTAACATTCACCTCTAAGAAAAAGTGCACTGGCTACCTTAAATCAAATAAAGAATACACTGTTTTATTAAACGCATTATAGTACTAAAGCTGCTGGGGAGGTAACTACACCTATAAATTATTCACTTCCCAGAATTTCATTTGTTTTCATTAAACTTCTTGCCAACATACCTTTAATGGTTAATTACATTGCAGCTTGTACATTCAACTCAGCACAGTATCCAAACCTCTCATGATTAAATGATTGTGCTTGCACATTGCTTGTCTCTAAGTAAAAACCGTTTGCAATAAAAAAGCTAGTAACTTTGTAGATGCATTAAAGAATATTTATGAATTGCACTCAGAACACATGGTTCAGACTCTCATGATTAATTACTTTCACATATAGACTTCTTGTCTCCCAATGAAAGCCTTGGGCTGATGGAAAAAGTAGGAAATGCACAAAATAGCTACCATTTTCATGACTTTCATCATTTCATCTGATTTTACAAGCACATTTGCTTAAATATTGCCTACAGCTTAAACCAAGAACATTAATTTAGATATCCACCTCTGTAAATAGGGGGAATTATCATCATAATTCTACATATAGTGTAATCAATATAATTTTACACCCCCCACCTCAGCAGCCCAAGATCATATTATCTTAACTCTGACTTTCTTCTGTCCAGCCTATCTTTCCTTGTTAAAGTGCAAAGCCTAGATAACTTGCTTTAATGGTGTCAACATACACAGCAGTGACTGATAAGCCTCCCACACTTCACATTTCAAATACTCTTTAATGCAACATTATACAAAACTGCTTTACAATATAACATGCAATTTGTATCAGAAAATTGTATACAGATATTAAAAAGAACAAAACCTGTTTCACATTATTCCTTTCAGTGGTGTGGAGTATATGCTTTACAGTTTACCCACCAGTTTAACACAGTTGACAAAATTTCGGTCTTTCTATGTCTTCTTGCAAAGCCACATTTCACATGTCTATTCCAATACCTAATGGGAGTGATGGCTACAAGTCTTCTTATTTACTCACTAATTTCACAATGTTATGGTTTTCCTCCTGGTCATCTCTCGCTTTCCAACATCAGTCTCTGGTTCACGTCCAATGTAGTCATGATTCTTACAGTCACCTCCTTACTTTTTTCTGTCTCTCAAACATTCTCCTTTGGATCAATGGAAACAGTTTCACTGGCAAAGTATCTCTGAGGGCTTTATTATTGTCAGAAGAGTGAGCAGCACAGCTCCCTTTTGCTTGCTGGCTTACTCCTTGTTAGATAAACAATTTAACAATTTTCCTCCTTACCCTGTTCTGCATCAAAAATGTCACTGATCCTCCAGGAAAAAATATTCTGGAGATAGTGGGAAACAGTAGCTTGAATATCACACCTACCCTTTGACACTCCCTGAGCTAGGGTAAAGTGGATTCTCTTCTGCATGATGTTCAGTGAATATTCATTTTCCACAAATGCTCTGCTGCCTTCAATTTGTAATACTTGTCCTTCTGCCACAATTTTGTCTGGAACATCTTTCTGCTGGTATGACTGTATCTTTACTAATACAGACCCTGGCTGCATTCTCAATCCAGAGATGGAGCATACACATGATTTTCTCAGTCAATTAACACGCCCTGCTGTGGAACACCTGTCCAGTTGCTTACTTCTATTTTAATAAAAATAATGAAGTCTGTTCCTTCTAATTTCTCTGGTACAGCAGAAAATCTCATGTTTTCTCTATGAGCTCTTGTCTTCCAACTCATATTTTTTAAGCAGCTCTTCTTCAGATCATGTTCAGCCAAATCATTTTGCCCACTAATTTCTGAAGTTTTATCAGTTCATATGAATAAGCTACTTAAAACGTCTTCTATTTTTCAGCCTTTTATTTGACTTTGTATACTCCTTCAGTGTTTCACTTACTTTAAGCACATCTGAATGCATTTGCTTTATTTTTCCCTCTGAATTATTGGAAGCCATATCTTGTACCAAAGCTGAAATATGAACTGACTTTTGCTGAACAGCTGCAGGATGCTTCCCAGCCAGCAACTTTTTTCTTCTCTTTTTCTGGTTGATTTCTTTTTTCTCAGGTCTTTGCAAGTTTCTTCTTTACTAGCACCCAGTCAGTGTAAATACTAGCCAATAACTGAATTCTACTCAGACTGATAGTTTTTACTGTCTTTTTTTCAAATTTTTCTGCTTTCACATTGAAACAGGACTAAAATTAATTTTTTGATCAGTGTGCAGTCATCTTGGAAGTTGTGGTCATTCTAGTTTTGACAAGTTTTTGGACAAATACATACCAAAAAGGTTACTATACCCAATGATTGGCTTAATGAGTGCTGAGTAAAATGGAATGGCTAGATCCCTGGAATCAGGTGCCATGTGTTTAGATATAAGCGATTTGGTGAAAAAGGATTTCACTGCAATAGTGGATATGTGGAGATCAGAGGAAGTTCATTCTCAACAAAGGCTCCCAGATCACTGGCTATCAGATCAGTCTGCAAGAGTTTGTTGTCAATGTGATAGTTACAAAGACAGTCTTACTTGCCAAAGAATATGATTACATATTTCATGGCACAGAGTTTTTGTCCATGACTTTGACCACAGATATTTGTTTGGGGCATGCCCTCCTGGAGAAAGTACAGTTGTGTGCACTTACCATAAATGTAGATGTTTGAGTGCATTCACTGTTGCAGTCATCACCTGTGAGTTATCCCTGCTGTGTTACCCTCGGCCGGCCAAAATACCAGAGTCAATGTTTTTCTGCATCGGCTGCTGTCGCTTGTTGACTGATGTCAGGTCGACAGTGCTATAAAGCAAGGCAGCCGACGTCATTACATCAGTTTTTCTTGCCCTAACCAGTCAGAAGCCCAAGGAAATATGGTAAAGTGGCCCTGGTGGTTAAAAGTCACCATAAGAAGCTTATGTCTCCATAAGGAAAGAGGATATAAGGGGGAAGGAGGGAGGGAAACCAGGACTGCAACAGTGAATACACTCGAGCATCTACATTTATGCTAAGTGTACACAACTGTACTATGGTCTTCATGTTTCACTGTTGCAGTCATCACCTGTGGGAGGATTTCCAAAGCTGAGGAGAGGGGTGTAAGGATTAGTTAGAGACCTAGGCATGGGTAAAGCAAGCCCTGAAGAACTACAGAGGCAAACCCTGCCTTGTCTTAGAGAAAAGAGGTAGGTGGTAATGCTTTGTAAAGGTACGGACAGAGGTCCAGGTGGCAGCTTCAAAGATGTTCCTGGTGGGAGATCCTCTGAGGAATGCTGTGGAAGTGGAGGCTGCCCTAGTGAAATGGGTACGAAAAGACTTGGGGGGGGGTGATTTCCCATGTAATCTGTAGGAGAAATGGATACAGTGTGATATCCACTTGGAAATGGTTTGCTTGGAAATGGGCTTCCCCTCTGCCCCTGGGGCAAAGCTGACAATAAGTTGGTCTGTTCTCCTGAAGGGTTTAGTAAGGTCCAGGTAGTATCTGAGCTGTCTGTGCATGTCTAGACAGTGAAGAATTCTTTCCCCCTTGTTTTGAGTGTTAGGGAAGAAGATGGGTAGATGAATGGCCTGGTTCAGCGTCACATTAGATACCACCTTGGGCATAAAGGAGGGGTTAGTCTTCAGGGAGAACCTGTATGCATGGAAAATGATAAAGGGCTCAATGGCCATCAGTGCCGAAAGTTCTGAAACACTTCTGGCTGATGTGATAGCTAGTTAGAAAGCAGTCCTCCAGGAGAGGTATTTCAGTTCTACTGAAGCAGCAGGTTCGAAATGTGGTAAGGTTAGATTTTCCAAAACATAATTCAGGTCCCAGGCTGGTGTGGGTGGTCTTCAGGGGGGTCTAATATTAGAAACCCCTCTGAGGAATTGTTTAATCAAAGGATGTGAAAATTCGGGCTGGTCTGTATTGAAATAAGCTGAAATAGCTGAGGCGTGGATTTTAACAGAAGAGAAGGAGAGGACACTATTGAGTAACTCCAGTAGATAGTCCAGGATAAGAAGAACAGAAGGTTGTGAGGAATTGCCCCCTCTGGACTGGCTCCAGGAGCAGAATCTTTTCCATTTCCCTGCGTAAGATTTTCTGGTGGTGGGCCTTCTGGCCTCTGTGATAATGTCTAGGACCTGTTTGCTTAACAGGAGCCCCTTGTTTGCCTTTAGAGTATTAGCCATGCTGACAGTTTGAGAGTCTGCAAGTCCAGGTGCAGCACCCCCCCCACCCGAGTCAAGTGGTCTGAGATCAGGGGAAGCTGCCTGGGAGGCTGTGATGTCAGGCTGCGCAGCAAGGGGTACCAATACTGTCTGGGCCAATCTGGAGCAATGAGAATAGCCTTTGGTCTCTCCTCCCTTATCTTGAGCAGTACCTTGGGAATAAGAGGCAGAGGAGGGAATGCGTACACAAAGAGGGAGTTCCAGGGGAAGGTCAAGGCATCCACCTTACAAGCTAGGTGGTGATACTCCCTGGTACAGAATTTTTTTAGCTGGTGGTTGAGGTGAGAAGCAAAGAGATCCACCTCTGGAGTTCCCCACTCCTGAGTGACTTGCAAAAAGATTTTTCTGTGGAGCTGCCATTCATGGAGGTCCATTAAGTTTCTGCTTAGGTGGTCTGCCAGGGTGTTGTTGATCCCCGCTAGGTATTGGGCTATTAGGTGTAATTCCATGGAGGAGGCTGTCAGCCAGAGGTTCATGGCTAGCCTGCACAGAGGGTAAGATTGGGTCCATCCCTGTTTGTTGATGTACCACATTACTGGGGTGTTGTCTGTTTTGATAAAGAGAACCCTTGGCCTCAGATGGGGTTGGAAGGATGTCAGAGTCTTTTCTACTGCCATCATTTCCTTCTGGTTGATGTGCAAGGAAAGGTGCTGGGCATCCCAAAAATCTTGGGTGCACCTGCCTGCTAGGTGAGCGCCCCAAGCAATGTCTGAGGCATCGGTGGTGATGGTCTGCCTGGTAGGGCAGAGGATGAAGGGAAGACCCTTGTTCTTGGCACAGGCCCTTGCCACCAGAGAAACTCAGCCCTTATACAGGGGATCAGAGGGAGAGGGGTCTCTAGAGGTTGAGAGTGCTGAAACCAAAGGCTCTTTAGATACCACTGAAGTTTTCTCATGTGGAGCATGGCCAGAGGAATTAGAAGGATGCAAGATGCCATGTACCCCAAAGCTTGTAGGAACGTCCTTGCCATGAGGTGACTTCTGGATGACAGCTGGGTAAAGCAGAGAAGCAGGAAGCTCTACTTTTCTGGGGATAGGAAGGCCATTTGGGATGCTGTGTCCAGCAGTGCTCCCAAGAAAATGAACTTCCTGGAGGGTGTTTGCTTCTATTTCTTCTCGTTGATGGTGAATCCTAAGGAAGTTAGGAGGGTTTTGACAATGTAGTAGTCCTGGAGCAGCTTTTCTTTGCATTCTGCCTGAATGAGGCAGTCATCCAAATAATGGTCAATCTGTATATTTCTCTGTCTGCAAAATGCTATGGCTGGGGCTAAGCATTTGGTGAATACCCTGGAAGCAGTAGATAAGTCAAAGGGAAGCGCAGAGAAGTGAAAGTGTTGTGTGCCTGTTCTGAAGCGCAGGAATTTCCTGCAACATTCCCTTATGGGGATGTGGCGGTAGCATCTTTTAGGTCTAGAGTCACTAACCAGGCATTTTTTGTCAGCATAGGTAGCAGCTGCTGCAAACTTAGCATTTTGAATTTGGGGACCACCAGGGAGGTGTTCAGAATGGATAGATCCAGGATGGGGCACCAAGTGACCTCTTTTCTGGGAAGGGAACAAGGAATAGTCTGGAATAAAAGCCTTTGCCTGTTTGAGCTGCGGGAACAGGTTCGACTGCCCCCTGGGATATGAGAGTTTGGACTTGTTTCAATGACTCTGCCACTGATTTGGAGGTAAGTCTGGGTACTGTCTTGGAATTGGGAGTTCATTGAAAAAGCACTTGTATCCCTGAAAAATTATCCTTAAGACCCACTGGTCCTGTTACAGAGAGCCAATTTTCTTTGCAGAGGAAGAGCCTTCCTCCTAGCTTTTGGAGAGTGAAAGGAGGACAGAGGGGGGAGAGGGAGTCATTGAGAATTTTTGCCATAGAAGGATGGCTGAGAACTCCCTGCCTTTGGGGCAGAAGTGGTCCACTGTTTGGTTCTCTGCTGTCCCTAGGATGGGGCCTTGGTGGTATGTCCCTACGGGGATAACCTTGCCCCTGTTTGCTAGGTGCAGGAAAGAACCAGTGCTTAGAGAGAAAATTCCTGCTGAACCTAGGAGGCTGAACCTGAAAGAAATCTTTTACTGTTTGCATAGATTTTGCTTTGTCTTCCATCTTTTTAAGCACCTCTTCTGCTTTTACTCCAAACAAGCGGTCCTTATCCAAGGGTGCATCATGAATTTAGACTTGACATGATCAGGGAGAGGTTGTTCCTTCAACCATGCATATCTCTTAATGACAGATCCTGACACTGCTGCCCTGCTTGAAGCTTCTAGGGCGTCATATCCACAGTGTAAAGAGTGTTTGGCCACTTGACAAGTAGAGTGCAGTAAATCTGCTAACGCTTTCGAATTGGCACAGTCAGGAAAGGTAAAAATCTTTTGCTTTAATAGTTCCAAAGTGTTGTTGACATTTTAACATACGGAACTGACAGTTGAGTGCTCTGATAGATAAGGTTGCAGAGCTGTATTACTTTTTTACCCCATCTGTCCAGAGCTCTGGAATCCTTGTCAGAAGGAGTAGGATTCTTTGCAGAACTAGCCTTAGCTCCTTTAGGTCCCTGTGTAATGACCTCTGGTCTGAAGCAGGACTTCTGTACAGGCATTTGTGAGAATCTGGTACTCTGTAATAGCTGTCAGGTTTACTGGGAGCAGGTGTGAGGGCGTCAGGGGCTAAGTTGAATTCATGGAAAACATCATCCACTACTTCTAAGATGGGGGGGAAAGAAACTTTCTTAGTCTTTTCTTAGACTGAGGCAATTCCTGAGATTTTCAGTGGAACTGTTCCCTGAGGGTGTGAAGGGTTTCCCCAAAGGAAAGGTCTTCTGGTGGGGAGGCAGAAGGAATGGATCCCTCTGCATCTGAATCCTCATAAGCAGTCAGAGGTTGTTGTTCCTCTTCAAAATCTGAATAATCAGATTCCTCAGAATCCTACTCTGTCATAAGCTTAGGAGAAGGGTGTCTCATCTTTTAGAAGTTGTGGCCTGACTGCCCCTGATAAGGGAGATAAGATCCTCTGCCATCTTAAGCATTTGGGCTTGGGGTGGTGGAGCAGGAGTAAGATGGTGGCTAGAGGTATATTTCCTAGGAGTGGCCTGGCTTTTAGGCCTAAGAGTATCCATCAGTCTGAGAGAAACAGTAGTCGGATGAGAAGACGTCGGTTTTTGTCTAGAATCATTAGTGTGAAAGGCCTCCTCGGAAGCCGGTGCCTGCGTTGTGGCTCCGGGCCCAAACGAGGGAGAGACAACCAAAGGCTCAGAAGACGAAGAAGATTTCTGCAGCATACCGGACTCCGAAAGGGTCTTGATAGAGGCATGCATAGATATCTTATCGGGCATCAGGGGCTGCGAAAATGCCTCACTGAATTCTGGAGAACTGACGACCTGCTTAGTGGTAGTGTTGTCAGAAGGCTTAGCCTTGTGTGGTCTGTCTCTATCTTTATCTGTACATTTTTTCAGAATGTCTACAAATTGTTGGCTGACGGATGCCATTTTGGAATGCGAAGACGGAAGACGAAAATATCTGTCTACAATAAGAGCTCTACGATGAATAGTTCTTGGGTTAAAGAGGGCACAGAACCGGCAACAGGGGACGTCGTGGTCTGGGCCTAAACAAGTGATGCAGTAAGAATTGAAGTCTCGGTGTGGGATCTGCTTTCCACAGGTGAGACAATTGTTAACTTTTTCGGACATCGGTTAGTGCAAGAAAAAAGGATCCCCAATGGAGTACTTAGCTTTAGACGTTTTCAGCTGTAATCCAAGCTCTGGTAGCGACCGACCGGCACACTTGCGAACTGCTTCTGCTACGGGCTCCACGGCCAGAAAGACTGATGTAATGGCATTGGCTGCCTTGCTTTATAGCACTAACAACCTGACGTCAGTCAACAAGTGACAGCAGCCGATGCAGAAAAACATTGACTGTGGTATTCTGGCCGGCCGAGTGCTACCACAACTGGGATAACCCACAGGTGATGACTGCAATGGTGAAACACTAAGACATCCATGGTGTGCTCTGGAGAGTTTATGATGGCATCAAGTCTGCAGTAATCTACAAACCTGATCGGGCAAAAACCCTTAACATTAACTCTGACCTCCAAAAAGTAAAAGTCAAAGATTAGTGGCGCAAGGACTGAACTGTGGGGTACATGCAGGAGGTAGTCATGCCCACCTTCATTTCCTAGGTTGTATTTGTGACACACAGGTAGGAAGTGTTGGTTGACGGGGACATGGGGGGTTTCTTACAGTTAGCTACGATATGATAAGGGGTTTTAATAAGTTGGATGTGGAGGAATTGTAGGTCAACTTTTCTAATGAGTTTGGATGTGAAATTCTTTTTTAAGAATATGGAGACACTGTCACTTAGTGCCTGTGTCTAAAGCAATCAGCCTGAAAGTGTGATAGGTACTGAAACTCTGCAGTGATGAAGAGCTTTCACTGGTCTTAAACCAGGTCTCTGTGATGATGCATATATCAGTGATTTCTAGGGTAAGGAGTGCTTATAGGGAGTGGAGTTTTTGTTAAGTCTTTGAGTTGAAATGCAATACCTTTAACATTATCTGTATTCTGCTCTGTTATGTTGGAAGGTACTATGGGGGTGGACAAGGATTTAGCCAATATACAAAAGCCTTGGAGGCAGAGCTGCAGACCATCCCACAGAAAATAGTTAGGACCATCTCACGCAGAACAGTTAGGATTGCCTAACATCTCCTCCCAAGCTGATATATGACTTTGAATGACACCAGAAACTAAGCCAATTTTTGAAAACAATAATCTTTTGTTTATACTGTGGCATAATTCTAGGTGATGGCAGAATGCTGCTCAGCCCAAGAGCCTAAGTAAGCCTAGCCAACAAAGTTCCCTGGCTTAAGCCAACCCAGGAAAGTTAATGATCCCCGGGTTGTATTTTCTATTTCCCATCCACTCATCAAGATTTTTCTTGAAGAGTGTTAATGAGGAACTTTGCTTGACATAGATGGGTAGCTGTTCACAAGTATGGGAAGTCTCGGACAGGAATTTATCCCTCCAGCATGTCCTGTTTATTGTGGTGACAAGGTTTAGGTCCCAAGAGCATGTAGCTCATTGGGATTGGGATTTCTTTAGGTGTAGCATTTCCAACGGCTCTGGGTTTGACACAGCTTTATATGTTAGGCAGAGGCAATATGCTACAGAGTAAAGCTGGAGTTTTTTGAGACAGTCAGTGTTGGGCATCTGTTTGAGGCCAGTAATCCTCTTTGTGAGGTACTTCTGTGGCCTTTCCAGCTGCTACAGATGTCTTGTGAGGTACATTCCGAAAGGGGCGTTGTACTTTATAATGTGTCTAATGAGTGTGGAGTAGAGGGGAACAATTACCTCTTTTTTCCTGGATGAGAGCCCTTTTGTGATGAGGTGTGCCACATAGAATGATTTCCTGATTACTGTGGCAATGTGATTATCAAAGGAGAGACTACTGTCCACCTGGGTCCCAAGGTCTCTTATCAGATATTCGGTGTTAAGAAAACTGCCGCTTATGTGGTAGTTCATGGGTACAGAGTTTTACCAAAGGGGATAACAATGCACTTTTTGGCATTGAGATTGAGGCCATGGCTCTGACACCAGGCATCTGTCTCGGTGAGGCCCTTCTGTAGGATGTCCACATAATTTGGGGACTCGACTATAGCTCACAGTCTGCAGTCATCTGCGAACTTCATTAGTCAGAGGCCTTCTGTGTTAGCCTGTACTTCAGAGAAGAAGAAACCAAACAGGAGAGATCCCAAGACTGAACCTGTGGTACTCCACTTGTCACTGATTTGAAGTCAGATATGGAGTTTGCAACTTTTACAGTGTGGGTTCTGTCAGTGAGCCAGTTGGCAACCCATCTTGTGAGATAGGGATTTATACCTAGTTTATTGAGTTTAGCTATAATTCCAGAATGAGGGATGGTGCCGAAAGCCTTGGTGAGGTCAAGATAGACTGTGTGAACCACCTTACCCTTGTCTACGGCTTTGGTGACTGCCTCAAAGAAATCGACCAGGTTCAGGAGGCATGATCTGCTTTTCACAAACCCGAACTGCGTGGGGTCCAGAGTTTGGATGAATTCCATGATGATACGTTCCATGACCTTGCAGACCAGGCTCGTCAGTCTAATAGGGCGAAAGTTCCCAGGATCAGTGGTGGCTCCCCCTTTGTGGAGAGGGATAACTGTTGATGTACCCCATTCAGTGGGCACAAACTCTGACGTGAGGCTATGATTGAAGATGGTGCTTAGGTGGGGAGCCCGTTCGTTCTGAAGTTCATGTAAAACGCAGCCTGGGATGTTGTCCAGTCCCATGGATGCTGTGTTTTTGGCTTTAGAGTGTGCTGCTTTTACCTGTGTAGTTGTGACTACAGGGAGTCTGCATTCTTCCTGTACAGATATGGGCCCTTTAGGGGGTAAGAGGGGGGTAAAGTTAGCACTGAACCTATCTTCCAGGATGTTGGCAATATCAATTAGTTCTGTAATTTTTGTGCCATTGTGCTGTAGCTCAGAGCAGATCTGGGTGTTGCCATTGAGATTCTTGACATAGCTATAGAATGCTTTGTGACTGTCTTTAGAATCAGTGGCGATTTTGTTTTCGTAGCTAGCTTTGGAGGATCTTATAAGGGATATCAGCTTCTTACTGAGGCTGTCCAGGGAGCGCCTCCACTCATGGAATTTTACTCTCTTTTGCGACAGTTTCTTCCTTCTGTTGTATAGTTTGTTAATGGCAGGGGACCACCAAACTGACTTCTTTTTTTTGGAGAATAGCGTATTGGTTCTGTTTGGGATAGCACGATCCATGCACTCATGTAAGTGCTTATAGAGTGCATTTGTGTAGGATTCAGCAGTCGTAACTGTACTGTCCATCTGCAGAGGTGTCATGAAGTTCACCACTTCTGTCTTAAGAAGCATGAAGCTGGCTTTGGAGAAATATTTTACCATGGTTTCCTTAATGGGGGTTGGGGGCGGGATGTGGATATCTAGGTTGATTAGCTTATGGTCGGATCTGACCAAAGAGGAGTTGACTTCAGGTGTGGAACACCAGTTACTCATGTTGGTAATGACTAGGTCTAGGATATTGTTGCCCCTGGTGGGGGTGTGGATAAACTGATCCAGGGCATTGGAATTTATGAATTCCAGGAAGCACTCATACTTTCCTCAGACATATATTCAGACATTTCCATCATGTCTCTGTTCATACAGTCCAGGGAGTTATGTTTCAAGCCATTTACACTAATGTATACTATGACTTTATTGTATGTGGACTTGTGGTGCAAGTACTTGAGTGCTTATGCAATAAGAAGAATCCTGGCACTTGATATTGGACTGCCTGGTGGTTTGCCTTATGGGCTATTTTAACTGTGTCAGTGTGACACTTAGATGTATGTTTCATGGTGGGTTCTACTTGTGTTGTGTGTCTGTGAGGTTGCTGGGGTACTTATTTTCAGGATACTTTTATGAGGGCTTTGTGGTTTACGTAGGTTACCTTTAAGTGCCTCAGCATATGAATGTCTATTTGATTGGTCTGAGCTGTATGTGCTTTGTCTAGTGTACTGTTGTGGGATACTAACAATTTACTTGTTATCTGTTGTGGCATCGTGTGAGAGCTTTGCCTCCAATAACATTGCATAATTACATCTCTCAAACATTGTGTACACTAATTTAAGTAGTTGGTGGCTATCAGTAAATGTGAGACAGCTGATACATTGACTCGGGATGCCCATTTCAACTAGGCTGGTTACACAGGCATTTGGAAAGTGCAAATCCATGGTTCCAGGTGATTATTAATGCGGGCTGTCCGGGAGTTGTGCCTACAAGGTCTGGAGTTGACTTACTGGAGTTGCTGTCTAAAATAAACAATCCAAGTCTATATGTGAACAACAATGCACCACCTAGTACAAACATATCTGTCTGAAGCAAACAATGAAAGTCTGCAAGTGAAAAACAATGCACCACCTAGCACAAACATATCTGTCTGAAGCAAACAATGAAAAGTCTGCAAGTAAAAAACAATGCATCACCTAGCACAAGCACATCTGTCTAAAACAATGAAAATCTACACATGGAAAACAATGCAAACCTAGCACAAATATATTTGTCTAAAACAAACAATGAAAGCCTACATGTGAAGAGCAATGAGCACCAAATGCAAATTACAGCTTCTTTGCATAATTAATGACTATTTACAGTATAATAGGAATTGGGGAAATAGGGTGTATTGAGAAAATTAAGGCACTAAATGCCTGCATCTGTACAATTCAGTATGCTGTGTAATAGGCAGTGTTGCACTAAATCAACTTATTTATAACACAGAAAATAAGGGACAAATCTGAGCAGAGCACGCCAACCAACAGTAAGACTGTTGAATTTAGCTTTAGTAGCAAGTGATGCTCACAAAGTACAGTTTTGTACCTACCATAAATGTAGATGTTCAAGTGTATATACTGCTGCAGTCATCACACTTGGGTTATCCTGCCGTCAGGCGGTCCCGCAGTCGACCGAATCCCAAAGTCCTGGTCCGGCGTCGGTTGTCGTCGCTTCTTCCCTGACGTCAGTGTGACAGGGGGATAAAAGAGGCAGCCGACGCCATTTTCTTCAGTTTTTCTTGCCCCAGATGTCAGGTGCCCCCAACTAGGAAGGCAATACAAATAACTATGCAAAAATACCTTAGTAGATAAACAATAGTACTAGCTGTTAGCAAATACACCATATAGACATGCAACCAATAGGCTGATGTACATGGAGTTATAACTAACACCCTGGTATGTAGAGGGGATGGTGGGAGGGTAACCTGGACTGCAGCAGTATATACACTCGAACATCTACATTTATGGTAGGTACAAAACTGTACTATGTTCATCGTGTTATACTGCTGCAGTCATCACACTTGGGTTGAATCCCAAAGCTATGGATGGGTGGCTGGTACTAAACTGGGTTAGGTGAAGCTAGGATGCCCTGCAGAACTGCAGTGGCAAAACCACCTCTGGTTTTTGAGTATAATGGAAGGTGGCAGTGCTTGGTAAAGGTGTGCACTGAACTCCAAGTAGCTGCCTCCAGAATGTCCTTGGTTGGAACCCCCCTGAGAAAGGCTGCTGAGCTTGCTGTAGCCCTGGTACAATGGGACCTAATATTAACAGGCACTGCTTTCCCATGGTGCAAGTAGCAACAGTGGATACAATGTGCTATCCATTTGGAGATGGTCTGTTTTGAAATAGCCTTTCCTTGTGAACCTGCAGCATAGGATACAAAGAGTTGGTCAGTTTTTCTGAAGGTCTTTGTCTTATCCAAATAGTAACGTAGCTGTCTGTGAATGTCCAAAGAGTGAAGGAGTCTTTCTCCTTTATTCTGGGGGTTTGGATAAAAGGTGGGTAAATGAATGGTCTGATTCAAAGCCACACTGGATACTACCTTTGGCATGAAGGTAAGGTTAGTTCGTAAAGAGACTCTGTCCTGATGGAAAATGATGAAAGGTTCCACTGCCATAAGTGCCTGTAGTTCTGAGACCCTGCGTGCTGAGGTGATAGCCAGCAACAGAGCTGTTTTCCATGACAAGTATTGTAGTTCTGCTGAGAAGGCTGGTTCGAAAGGAGGCAGTGTTAATTTTTCTAAAACAAAGTTGAGGTCCCAAGCTGGCGTTAGGGGTTTTCTGGGGGGTCTTATATTCTTAGCCCCTCTGAGAAACTGCCTAAGTAAAGGGTGTGAGAATATGGGAGGATCCGTATTATATTGAGCTGAAATTGCTGAAGCATGGATCTTAATGGATGAGAAAGAAAGGCCTTTGTGTAGCATCTCAGTTAAGTATTGCAGTATTTGAGGAATGTTTGGTTTCCAATGATTTTGGCCTTTAGCCTGGTTCCATGCACAAAATCTTTTTCATTTGTCTGAGTAAGTTTTTCTGGTGCTGGGCCTCCTGGCCTCCAAAATGACATTCAGGACGTCCTTTGAGAGAAGTGTTGATTGATAATTCAAGGATTCTCCATGCAGCTAAATTTAAAGTCCTGAGCTGACTGTGAAGGATCTGAGAGTTTTGCTGAGTCAACAGAAGTGGGAATTGAGGTAAGATCCATGGAGGGCTGTGAGTCAAGGTCCTTAGTAATGGGTACCAGTGCTGACGTGGCCAGTCCGGAGCAATGAGGATCATTTGTGGTCTCTCTGATCTGACTTTCAGTAATACCTTGGTCAAGAGAGGTAATGGTGGGAAGGCATAGCGTGTCAATGCTGTCCAATTGAATGATAGGGCGTCCACTTTCCAGGCTAGGGAATGATAAGTCCTTGTGCAAAAGTTCTGTAGTTGGCAATTGTTGGGGGAAGCAAATAGATCTATGTCTGGGCGGCCCCACCTTTGAGTTATCATTGAAAATACTTGTGGGTGTAGTCTCCACTCGTGAGGATCTGCCAAATGTCTGCTTAATTCTTCTGCCAAAATGTTCCTTTCCTGGCAGGAATTGTGCTTGCAGTTGTACTTGGTAAGTCAATGCAGTGTTCCACAAGGTCATTGCCTGTCTGCATAAAGGGTAGGAGTGTGTTCTTCCCTGTTTGTTTATGTACCACAAAACTGTGGTGTTGTCTGTCCTTATTAGTAGTTGTCCTGGATGCAAGAGGTCCTTGAAGGCTGTCAGCGCATTTTGCACAGCTAGCATCTCCTTTTGGTTGATGTGTAGATGCATTTGGTTTGCAGACCATTTGCCCCGTATGCACTGTCCTGCAATGTGGGCTCCCCAGGCGTAGTCTGAAGAGTCTGTTGTCATAGTTTGGTTTGCTGGAGGTAAAACAAAAGGAAGACCCTTGTTTATTTGACATGCTTGAGCCCACCATAGGAACTCTTTTTGAAGGCAGGGAATGAGAGGTATACTTGTTTCGAGGCTGTGGCTGTGTTGAGTCCATACACTTTTCAGGTACCATTGTAATTTCCTCATATGCAGCTTTGCATGTGGAATTAGCTGAATGCAGGATGCCATGAACCCCAATGCCTGCAGGATTTTCCTTGCAGTGAGCTGGGTAAAAGTTGCCATCTTTTTGAAGTATTGAGTCAGTTGTTTTTGTTTGTCTGGCGTGAGATAAGCCATCTGGGCCGCTGTATTTAAGCTGGCACCCAGGAATATTATGTCTTGTGAGGGTATTAGCTTTGATTTCTTTTTGTTTACTGTGTACCCTAGGCAACTTAGCAGCTTTGTTACAAATGCCAGATGCTGTAATAGAATGGCCCTGCAGTCCGCTTGGATCAGGCAGTCGTCCAGATATGGATAAATTTGTATTCCTCGTTGTCTGCAGTATGCACTGATGCCAGGCATTTCGTAAATACTCTGGGCGCAGTAGATAAGCCAAAGGGCAATGCAGAGAATTGATAATGCGTTGTACCTGCCAAAAATCTGAGGTATCTTCTGCAATCTTGTCTGATAGGGACATGCAGGTATGCCTCTTTGAGGTCCAACGTTACCAGCTAAGACTCCTTGCCCAGCATGGGAAGAAGCTGCTGTAGTGTGAGCATTTTGAATTTGGGTACCTCCAGGTATGTGTTTAGAATTGAGAAGTCTAAAATGGGTCTCCAGGCTTTGTCCTTTCTTGGTACTAGAAATAGTCTTGAGTAAAAACCTTGACCTTGCTCCTTTGTAGGTACCTTTTGAATTGCTTTCATATCCATGAGAGCTGAAATTTGCATTTGTGCCTCTGCCCATTGGTTTGGAGGCAGATCTGGCATGCCTCTCATCCGTGGTAAAGTGTGAAAATGAAATCTGTAGCCTCGGGTAATAATATCCAGAACCCATTTGTCCTTTGTTATGATGTGCCAATTTTGTGGAAATAGAGCCAGTTTTCCTCCCAAAGGTGCTGCCAGGGCAATTTTGCTTGGCAGGCGAAGAGGGAAGTCATTGTGTTTGTTTCCTGGAGGGTTGAGATCTTTCGTCTCCACCTCTTTGAGTTGTTGTATGCCATTGTCTAGGCCTGAAAGAACCTTGTGGCTGGCCTCTGCCCCTTGGGCATCTGTACCTACCCCTTTGGGGTCTGTCTGATGCAGGAAAGGACCAGTTTTTTGATGGCCAGTTTCTGCTGAAACGAGGAGGTTGTACCTGTAAAAAATCTTTAACTGTCTGCATAGATTTTGCCTTTTCTTCCATTTTCTTTAAAACTTCCTCTGCTTTGACACCAAATAACACATCTTTCTGCAATGGAGCATCCAATAACTTTGCTTTGACATGTTCTGGTAAGGCTTGCTCTTTTAGCCAAGCATGTCTACGTATTACAGATCCTGTGACAGCTGTTTTACATGAGGCTTCCAATGAATCAAAACCACACTGTAAGGTATGCTTTCCCACCTGTTCTGCTGCATGCAGCAAATCCTGCATCTCTTTGAAATCAGGTTGATCTGTCTGAGAGATCATTTTCTTAACTGTGTAATCAAGTACTGCTGGTATTTTAGCATCTGGAATTGGCAGTTTAAGGCCCTCATGGCCAAAGTGGCAGACGTATACACTTTCTTCCCCCATCTTTCTAATGCTCTGGAATCTCTTTCAGAAGGTAGTGGATTCTTAGCAGTAGAGGCCTTAACCCCTTTGGGACCCTGGGAAATGGTTTCGGGGTCTGCAACAGGGCTTTTATATAGAAACTTATGAGAATCAGGAACTCGGTAGTATCTGTCTGGTTTAGCTGGTGCAGGAGGTAAGGAATCTGGGCTTAGACTAGATTCGGTGTAAACATCATCCAAAATGTCTAAAACTGGAGGAATTGCAAGGGGTCTATGCTGTGGGAGAAGAAGAAACTCATGGAGTCTTTTCTTAGAGTCAGAGTAATCTTGGCCTTCCCAGTGGAAGTGTTCCCTCATAGTGTGTAAAGTTTCTCCAAAAGAGTAGTCTTCAGGGGGGGAGACAGAGGGAATGGACTCTTCAGCATCTGAGTCTTCATAAGGAGGGAAGGAATAATCCTGGTCCTCAGAGTTAGCTGAGGAAATGGATGCTTGCTGCCTCCAGTCTAGGCCTTTTGTGAGGAGGGGGTTGTGAACCCCTGATAAGGGTAATTAAATCCTCAGCCATCTTAAGCATCTGTTTTTTAGGCATAGGGGCCTGTGGGGGTGTCTGTGTACCCGGTTTCCTAACTTTTAAGGGGGCTTTAAGTTTAGCATAAGACTTAATAGAGATAGTTGTTGGTTTGAAGACACCCTCAGAAACCGAAGGCCTGTCCAAAATCTCCGGATCACCGTCAGGGTTGGCGTCCGAGGGGAGAGATGGAACCGGGTCCTGAGGCCCAGCTGATTAGGTCTGGGAGGCCGTCAGAATTTCTAACTCAGCGGTAGTCAGGGCGCCTCGCTGAAAACCGGAGAACCGGCGGCAGGCCTTGCTGAGGCCTCAGTATCTGGTCTTGGCCTTGGTTGCCTGTCCTTATCCTTGCGTTTTTTAATCACTGCTGATGTCGGTTGCTCCGACGACATGCCATAGTTAAATTTTCTGCCAAAATAGTGTCGGGCGAAATCTGCCCGACGCTTGATTGTACGTTTGTTGAACCTAGCACAAAACCAACAACCAGAGACGTCGTGGTCTGGGCCTAGGCAAGGAATACAATAAGAATGAAAATCCTTATGAGGTAATTGCTTCCCACAAGAAATGCAATTATTAACTTTGTCTGACATCGGTCTGAGGCAAGAAAAGTTTCCCCAACGGGGTACTTAGCTTTAGAGAAGACTTCGGGCTGAAATTCGATTCGAAATTCTCAGGAGCTAGCCGACTGGCACTTGCAAACTGCTTCTGCTTCGGGCACCGCGCGGCAAGAAAGACTGAAGAAAATGGCGTCGGCTGCCTCTTTTATCCCCCTGTCGCACTGACGTCAGGGAAGAAGCAACGACAACCGATGCCAGACCAGGACTTTGGGATTCGGCCGAATGCGGGACCGCCTGACGGCAGGATAACCCAAGTGTGATGACTGCAGCAGTATAACATGATGAACATCTAGTCTGTTCCACTAGAAGGAACCGGTAAAATAATTTCAGTAAAAATTCACTAACGTAGCCACTCAATAATTTAGCCAAAATTGATAAATAATGGTGATTCACCTATTGGTTACTACCTGGCTATAACTAGTGTTTTTCTAACAGCAACTACACTTAACTAGACATGAATATCCCCTTTGCGCCTTCCACATCCAGAAGCAAAACAGTAGCATTACTTCTAAACTGTTTTTAGTAGGTGTCAGGCTCACTGGTGATCAGCAGTCTCATCCCAAATGTTCTGTGGGTCTGAAGGCTTGTTGCAACTTTCTCCTGGTACATGCTCTAGACAGCATATACAGCAGCTCAATGCAACACAGTTAAATTGCACAATGGTCCAAAATCAGATCAATCAGGGACATCCTAGACACACTGCTGAATCAATCTGCTGCCTCAAATCATTCATTCATCCATTAATCCACAACCCCTTTCTGCACATGGGGTTGGGATGTCAATTCAACAGTGACAATCATCTAGAGCCAATGTTCACACCACCGGGTGGCTAGCACTGCCATGTTTGTTCTTTCATACAACTCACTAGCATGCATACTCACACCTATGGCCAACTTTGAGTATTCGATCCACCTACTAAATCTCTTTGGAATGTGGGAGGAAACCAGAGAACCTAGAGAAAACCTACGCAAACACATGGATGAAATGCAGACTCCAGACAGAAGTCACCTCTAGCTGAGAACTGAACTGGAGAACCTCTTGCTGTGAGGTGACACTGCTATCCACTGTGTCACTATGCTGCCCTGTTTCCTCCTTCAATCACCAGGAGCAAAAAAGTACAGTTGTGTACCTACCATAAATGTAGATGTTCGAGTGTATTCACTGTTGCAGTCATTACACTTGGGTTATCCTGCGGGCAGGCTACCTGCAGTCGGCCTGAATTCCAAAGTCCTGGTTCAGCGTCAGTTGCTGTCGCCTCTTCTCTGACATCATGCGCCAGGGGTATTTAAGATGCAGCCGATGCCATTTTCTTCAGTTTTTCTTGCCCCAGATGTCAAGTGCCCCCAAGAAGGTAGGCAATACATACTGCTTATAAAAACATACAGTAAAATAAAAACAATACCTTCATCTACAAGCAAATACACCACATAGGTTGTATAGTATAGATAAGTCCCACAAAGAAAGGGGGATGGAAGGTGGGTAACCTGGACTGCAACAGTGAATACACTCGAACATCTACATTTATGGTAGGTACACAACTGTACTATGTTCATCATTTTTCACTGTTGCAGTCATTACACTTGGGTTGAATCCCAAAGCTGAGGTAGGGCGGCTGGGTCTAAATAGGATTAGGAGTGGCTATGAGGCCCTGCAGAACTGCAGTGGCAAAGCCTGCTCTGGATTTAGAGTAAAGAGGTAAGTGATAATGCTTGGTAAAAGTGTGCACTGAACTTCAAGTTGCAGCCTCCAAAATTTCCTTGGTTGGTACTCCTCTAAGAAAGGCTGCTGACGTGGCTGCTGCCCTGGTAGAATGTGGCCTAATATTTTTAGGCACTGACTTGCCATGCTGTGCATAGCAGAAACGAATACAGTGTCCTATCCATTTTGAAATAGTCTGCTTTGAGATAGCCTTTCCTTGTGATCCTGCAGCATATGCTACAAACAGTTGCTCAGTTTTTCTGAAAGCTTTTGTTTTGTCCAAGTAGAAGTGTAGCTGCCTGTGTATGTCCAAAGAGTGCAGAAGTCTCTCCCCTTTATTCTAAGGATTTGGATAAAATGTTGGCAAATGAATGGTTTGGTTAAGAGCCACACTGGATACTACCTTTGGCATAAATGTTGGGTTTGTCTTTAGAGAAACCCTGTCCGGATGGAAAATGATAAAAGGTTCCACTGTCATTAATGCCTGTAACTCTGACACTCTTCTTGCTGAAGTTATTGCTATGAGCAGAGCAGTTTTCCATGATAAGAATTTTATATCAGCTGTATTGGCTGGCTCAAAAGGAGGCAGTGTGAGCTTTTCTACGACAAAGTTGAGGTCCCATGTAGGTATCGGTGCTCTCCTTGGGGGTCTTATGTTTTTTGACCCTCTGAGGTACTGTCTTAGCAGTGGATGAGGTTCCGTATTGTAATGAGCTGAAATGGCAGAGGCATGGATCTTAATTGATGAGAAGGATAGGCCTTTGTCCAGCATCTCAGTTAGGTATTGTAAAATCTGAGGAATATTTGGGACAAGTGGTTCAAGTCCTTGTGCCTGGCTCCAAGCACAGAATCTCTTCCATTTTTCTGCGTAAGATTTCCTGGTGCTGGGCCTCCTGGCTTCCAAAATGACATCCATAACAGCTTTAGAGAGAGGTGTGTTCTGAGTGACTATATTATCTGCCATGCAGCCAGATTTAAGGTTCTGAGTTGGCTGTGCAGGATCTGATTGTTTTGTTGAGTCAGAAAATGAGGAATTTGAGGTAAAGTCCAGGCTGGGCCTTGAGACAAGCTCTTTAGGATTGGGTATCAGTGCTGGCGTGGCCAGTCTGGGGCAATCAGAATCAGTTTTGGCTTCTCTTGTCTGACTTTTAGGAGCACCTTGGGAAGGAGAGGCAGTGGTGGAAAGGCATAAACTGTTAGGGCTTTCCAGCTGAATGATAGAGCATCCACTTTCCATGCTTGTGAGTGATAAGTCCTTGTGCAGAATCTCTGTAATTGGCAGTTGTGAGGGGAGGCAAAAGGATCTATGTCTGGGCATCCCCATTTCCTTGTTATCATGCTGAAGACCTGTGGATTTAGTTTCCACTCGTGAGGGTCCATGAGGTTTCTGCTTAGTTCGTCTGCCAGAGTATTTTTCTTTCCTGGCAGGAATTGTGCCTGTAGATGTACTTGGTAGGTCAGTGCTGTGTTCCACAAAGTCATGGCTTGCCTGCAGAGGGGGTAGGAATGTGTGCCCCCTTGCTTGTTTATGTACCACATAACTGTAGTATTGTTCATCTTTAGTAATAGTTGTCCTGGATGTAGTAGATCCTTGAAGGCTGTCAGGGCATTCTGTACAGCTAGCATCTCTTTTTGATTGATGTGAAGATGCATTTGGTCCGTGGGCCACGTGCCCTGAATACATTTTCCTGCCATGTGTGCTCCCCAGCCATAATCCGATGCATCTGTTGTTAGTGTCTGCCTGGCTGTGGGTAAAGTGAAAGGCTGTCCCTTGTTGTGGTGACAGGCCAGTGCCCACCATCGAAACTCCTGTTGTAGGCATGGAATAAGAGTTATTATTATTTCCAGGCTGTGGCAATGTTGAGTCCAAACACTTTTTAGATACCATTGTAGCTTCCTCATATGCAGTCTTGCATATGGAATTAGCAGGATGCAGGATTCCATGAAGCCCAAAGCCTGCAGAATTTTTATTGCAGGTAGCTGGGTCTTTATTGCCATCATTTGAAAGTAATGAGTCAGTTGCCTTTGCTTGTCTGGCGTGAGATAAGCCATCTGGGCAGTTGTATTTAAGCTTGCACCCAAGGAATATTCTCTCTTGAGAGGACACTAGTTTTGATTTCTTTTCGTTTACTATGTACCCTAGGCAAATTAGTAATCTTTTTACAAACGCCAGATGCTTTAGTAGAATGCCCTTGCTCTCTGCTTGAATAAGGCAGTCGTCCAAGTAGGGATATATTTGAATTCCTTTTTGTCTGCAAAATGCAATTACTGGTGCCAGGCATTTTGTAAAGACCCTGGGCGCAGTAGATAAGCCAAAGGGCAGTGCAGAGAATTGGTAATGCATTGAGCCAGCTATGAATCTGAGGTATCTTCTGCAAGACTGTCTGATTGGGACATGCAGGTATGCCTCTTTGAGGTCCAAAGTAACTAGCCAAGCCTTCTTGCCCAGCATGGGTAGAAGTTGCTGCAGTGTCAACATTTTGAATTTTGGAACATCCAGAAAAGTAATTAGAATTGACAGGTCCAGTATTGGTCTCCAGGCTTAGTCCTTTCTGGGTACTAAGAAAAGTCTTGAGTAAAATCCTTGCCCCTGTTCTTGCTGTGGTACTTTGTGAATAGCGCTCATGTCCATGAGAGCAGAAATAGTTTTTGTGCCTCTGCCCAATGATTTTGTGGCAGATCTGCCATACCTTTTGGCCTTGGTAGGATGTGAAAGTAGAACTTGTAACCCTGAGAAACAATATTCAGTACCCATTTGTCCTGGGTGATCCTGTGCCAATTTTGTAAGAAAAGTGCTAGTTTTCCCGCTAAGGGAGCTGCCAAAAGGTAAGTGCTTGGCATTTGTAGAGGGAAGTCATTGGGACTGTTTCCTATAAGGTTGTGATTTGTCTTCTCCGCCTTTGGGGGCTGAAGCACCCCATTGGTTAGGTCTATATGAGCCTTGGGGCTGAGATCTGCCTCTTGGGCATCTGTATCTGCCTCTTTGTGGCCTGTCTGACACTGGAAAGGACCAATTTTTAGAAGGCCAGTTCCTGCTAAATCTAGGTGGCTGAACCTGTAAGAAATCCTTTACTGTCTGCATTGATTTTGCTTTATCCTCCATTTTCTTTAACACCTCTTCTGCCTTAACACCAAACAAAGTATCATGCTGTAATGGGGCATCCAATAATTTTGCTTTAACATGATCAGGTAAACTTTGTTCTTTTAGCCAAGCATGCCTTCGAATGACAGAACCTGTAACTGTGGCTTTGCAAGAAGCCTCTAATGAATCAAAACCACATTGCAGAGTATGCTTTCCCGCTTGTTAAGCTGCATGCAATAAATCCTGCATTTTCTTATTGTCAGAACATTCTGAGCTTGTAAGCATTTTCTGTTTTAGCAAAGACATTAGGTATTGTTGATATTTAAGCATGTGAAACTGTCAAGTTTAAAGCCCTTACAGCTAAAGTAGCAGAAGTGTAAACTTTTTTCCCCCATTTATCCAGTGCTCTAGAATCCCTATCAGAGGGAACAGGGTTTTTTGCAGTGGAAGCCTTGACCCCCTTGGGACCATGAGAAATTGTTTCTGGGTAAGCAGCAGGGTTTTTATAAAGAAATTTATGAGAGTCTGGGACCCTGTAGTACCTATCTGGCTTGACTGGTGCAGGGGGTAAAGAATCAGGCGACAAACTGGATTCTGAAAAAACATAATCAACAATATCTAGTACAGGGGGGATAGCAAGGGGCCTGTGCTGAGGCAGTAAAAGAAAGTCTCTGAGCCTTTTCTTGGATTCTGAATAATCCTAGCTCTCCCAATGGAAATGCTCCCTCATGGTGTGCAAAGTTTACCCAAAAGAGTAATCCTCAGGAGAAGAGGCTGAAGGGATAGATTCTTCAGCATCAGAGTCCTCATAGGGAGGAAGGGAAGATCCCTGTTCTGAAGAGGAATCAGAGAAAATAGACACCTGGTTGTAAGAGTCATAGTCAGTGCCTTGCCTAGGCCTTTTATCAGCAGGGGGATGGGAACCCCTGATCATAGTAATTAGGTCCTCGGCCATTTTAAGCATCTGTTTCTTTGGCATGGATGACTGTCTAGGAGAATGCTGTACTTGTTTCTTTGTCTTTAGTGGTGTTTTAGACTTTGCCTTGGCTGCTGAAGTGGACTTGATAGTAAGCTGGGTAGGTCTGAAAACACCCTCAGAAGCCGATGTCTGCTCAGCGGCTCCGGACCCATCTGAGGGAATAGTTTCCGTAGGCCCAATACCTTGAGTTTCCAGAGGCCTAGTTGTCTCCACGTGTGAGTCGGAGGCGGCCTGTGGCTCTGAGGTAGCAGGTGTCAGGGGCTGCAAAAGCACCTCACTGAGAACCGGCGACTGGCCTAGAAGAGGCTTCGTCGGTTTTGGACCTCGGATGCCTGTCCTTTTCTTTGTCTTTGCGTTTTTTTATGAATTCCGGTTGTCGGTTGTTCTGACGGCATTATGTAGTTAAACCTTTGGCCAAAGTAATGTAAGGCAAAATCAAACCGACGCTTAATTGTGCGTTGGTTGAATCTAGCACAAAACCGACAACTAGCAACGTTGTGATCAGGGCCTAGGCAAGGAATACAGTAAGAGTGAAAATTCTTATGAGGTATTTGCTTCCCACAAGAAATACAATTGTTAACTTTTACTGACATCAGTCTGGAGCAAGAAAAAGTTTCCCCAACGGGGTACTTAGCTTTATTGAAGACTTCAGTTCTGAAATTCAATTTCGAAAATCTCAGGAGTTAGCCGACCGGCACTTACGAACTGCTTTTGCTCTGGGCACCGCGCGGCAAGAAAGACTGAAGAAAATGGCATCGGCTGCATCTTAAATACCCCTGGCGCACTGACGTCAGGGAAGAGGCGACAGCAACCGACGCCGAACCAGGACTTTGGAATTCAGGCCGACTGTGGGTAGCCTGCCAGCAGGATAACCCAAGTGTAATGACTGCAACAGTGAAACACGATGAACATCAGTGACAATAATCCCAAACCGACTCCTAACAGTTTTCTGACTTTCAAGAGAAAAACTTTACGGAGATTGGCAATGTTACAACTGCCTCATTTACACCGACAACCCTCTTCTCCTACCACCAAACACTAATATATGTGAGAGATGCAATTATACAGCCAAACTGGAGACAAAGCTCTCTCAACCCAAGACTGGAACTGACAGTCAAGAGGAGAAGGGTAATACTTGCAACACACTACCAGTCTCACATACACCTAATAAACCAACACTGGCAAATAACACACAGGAATACATGAAAACATACTTGGAGGTTCTAAATAAAAATCTGCAAAAGCAAGAGAGACGTCCAAAGCAGACATCCAAGCAACCTCCACACCTCATCACCAACCATGAGACACATACTTCACATAATCAGTGTGCCACACAATCACAGTCCTTAATGCAAAATAACATACCCAACACATTAGTAATAGGCGACTCTATAGTCAGGCACACTGATGTCTTACTAACTAGGCTGGACAAGGAGAAGGTTACAGTTAGCTGCCTGTCAGGTGCCAGGATCCGCCACATAACTCAAGCACTCATGTCACTCCAGAACAAGTACAAATACAACTCTGTCATTGTCCATGTTGGTGTGAATGATCTGAGATGTACCTCCCTGGACTACATGAAAAGAGACATGGAAGAGCTCACTGATCATGTAGCCCAGGCCGGTATGACCCTGACCCTGAGTAGCATCCTGCCCTCACCAAGAATGATGCCACATATAAAGAAAAAATTATCAATTTCAACAATTGGCTAAGTTTCTGGTGTCATTCAAAGGGGATCCAGTATCTGTCCGCATGGGATGACATGCTCGACAAACCACATTGCTTCGCAAGAGATGGCTTGCACCTGTCACCCATAGGCTTTTGAATACTGGCCAAGGCTCTTGCTGCCCCCATAGTGCCTTTTTTAGGCAAGGCTCAAAAGACAAACCCACCACCATAAATAGCACAAGTAACCAAAAACTGAGGGTAATGCTACTCAACACCAGAAGTCTAAACCTCAAAATGCACGCACTCGAGGCACTCCTCAGTATGGAGAACATCGACATCTGCGCAGTAACAGAAACCTGGTTTAAGGCTCCTGAGAGCACCCCAGCACTACTAGGCTATAACTCATACCATACCTTTTGGCCATAGAACCAGGACTGAAACACAAAAGGTGGGGGTGTATCCATATTCATCAAGGATACCCACACCTCCAGGTTAGTGGCACAGCATAATGCATCAGAGATCATCCGTGTGCAACTAACAACGGGCAAAACTGCAATCCAAATTGTAGCTTGCTACAGATCAACCACCATGGCCCAGGACTCCCATTCTGCATTTCTGGAGACACTGGGAAATATGAAGGTCCTACCAAACACCCTAATACTGGGTGATTTCAATTACCCAAACATAAACTGGGAGAACTACTCAAGTACTAACTCCCTTGCCCAACGCTTCCTAGAATTTATAAACTCAAACGCCCTGGATCAACTGGTCAACACCCCCACCAGAGGGAACAACATACTGTACCTGGTCATCACCAACATGGGCGACCGGTGTTCCACACCGGAGGTCAACCTCTTGCTGGTTAGATCAGACCATAGACTAATCACTCTGGATATCCACATTCTGCCCCCACCCCCAATCATGGAAACCACCATGAAAAACTGTTCAAAAGCAACCTTCACATTACTTAAGACCGAGGTGGAAAGGTTCACAGCCCCCATGCTAAAGGACAATTCTGTCCAAGCTGCTGAAACCCTTACAAAGGCACTCTATGAGCATCTGCAGAAATGCATGGATCATGCTATTCCAAGTAAAACCAAGACTCACTCCTCCAAGAAAAGGAAAGCAGTCTGGTGGACCCCTGCCATAAACAAGCTATACAACAGAAGGAGGAAACTAGTACAGAAAAGAGTAAAATCCCAAGAAGGAAAGACATCCCTGATCAGTATCAGCAAGAAACTACGATCCCTCATTAAATCATCCAAGGCTAGTTTCGAAAGAAAAATTGCCAATGACTCCAAAGATAACCACAAAGCATTCTTTAGCTATGTCAAGAACCTAAGTGGAAACTCTCAGATCTGCTCTGAGTTAGTGCAGAATGGCACAAAATACACTGAACCGACTGATATTGACAACATTCTGGCAGGCAGGTTTAGTGAAAACTTCACCCCCTAAAGGGCCCATAACCATACCAGACGAATGGAGGGCCCCGTCAATCACCGGCACACAGGTTAAAACAGCCCTATCCAAAGCCAAAAACACAGCTTCAATGGGACCGGACGGTGTCCCAGGCTGTGTCTTACAAGAGTTCCAAAATGAACTAACCCCTCACCTAAACACACTGTTCAAACTCAGCCTCTATACAGGCTACGTACCCACAGAGTGGTGCACAGCAACAGTTATCCCACTCCACAAAGGTGGAGCCACAACGGATCCTGGGAACTATCACCCTATAGCCTGATTAGCCTGGTCTGCAAGGCTATGAAACGCATCATCATGGAACTCATTAACAGAGACAATGGGAACCTCCAAACCTTGGACCCTACCCAGTTTGGCTTTGTTAAGGGCAGATCATGCCTCCTAAACCTGGTGGACTTCTTTTAGACGGTTACCAAGGCATTAGACGAGGGAAAGCAGGTCCACACAGCCTACCTAGACCTTGCAAAGGCTTTCAACACCATTCCCCATTCTAGTATTATAGACAAGCTCACCAGCTTGAACATAAACCCCTACGTCATGAGATGGGTTGCCAACTGGCTCATGGATAGAACCTACATGGTGAGCGTTGCAGGCTCTATGTCCGACACTAAACCGGTTACAAGTGGCGTCCCCCAGGGCTCAGTCCTAGGACACCTCATGTTCGGAATATACTTCTCAGAGGTACAGGCAAGCATAGGAGGACTACAGCTGACCAAGTTCGCAGACAACTTCAAACCAGGGGCCATAATTGATTCTCCGGCTGATACAGACACCCTCCAGATGGGTCTCACTGAGACGGATACCTGGTGTCAAAATCATGGCCTCAAGCTAAATGCCAAAAAGTGCATAGTCATTCCCTTTGGAAAAAACAAAGTACCCGCAAACTACCACATAGGTGGTAGTCCCCTAAATACAGAAAATGTAATAAGGGATCTGGGGACCCAAGTAGATAGTAATCTCTCCTTTGATAATCATATTGCCAAGGTGGTTAGAAAATCCTTCTATGTGGCCCACCTAATCACAAAAGGGTTCGCATCTAGAACAAAAAAGGTTATTGTGCCTCTCTACTCATCACTCATTAGACCCATCATAGAATACAACGCCCCACTTGGGATGTACCTTACAAGAAATCTGCAACAGCTGGAAAGACCACAAGTACCTCACCAAGAGGATTACTGGCCTCAAACAGATGCCCTATGCAGCCCTACTCAAGAAACTCCAGCTGTACTCAGTTGCATACCGCTTACTCAGAGGTGATCTCTGCCTGACATACAAGGCTATGTCCAACCCAGAATTGATGGACATGCTACACCTAAAAAAAAACAAATCCTGGAGAGCCACACGCTCTAGAGATATAAACCTCACCACAACGATAAAAAGGACATGCTGTAAGGATAGATTCCTATCCCAGAGACTCCCCATGCTTTGGAACAGGATTCCACTATACATCAGGCAGAGCCCCTCACTAGCACTCTTCAAGAGAAACGTTGATGGGTGGCTAAGAAACAGAAAATTTACCCTGGGGATCACTGCAGTGGTTCTGCTGGACAGTAGCGCAGGGGACTAATGGCTCTGCTGGACAGAGGCACAGGAAACTAATCGAAAGCCAACACATTCTGGCTAGGCTTATAAATGATCTTGGGCAGACAGTCTAGTACTTACCTATGAACCTATGGTAGGCTCTAGAAAGGTTAGTAAACAATGTTACCATGTTTCTACTCTCACCAGGAGTAAAACAGAAGCACAAATCCCATGCTGATATGAAGAGATGCAATTTGTACGCAACTAGTGATTCACAGGCTTGCCAAGGTGTTTGTTTTCAAAAATAGGGTGGAATAAAAACAGATTAATATTCTTTGCTCTGCAGAGTGCACTAAACAATGGGAATATATGAAAGTCAGTAACTGAAGTTTTAACAAAGGGGAAAACCTTCTTACTTTTAATTTCTAATGCTCACTAGTATGAGTAAACAAGATGAGACTGACAGCAGCTTCCAAAATCAAATGTACAAAACTGGCAGACCACTGAAGAGCTAATGAATTTAATACCACAACAGAAAATGGGTGGATACGTGGATAACTTAGTCTCACAACAGCAATAGTCAGTGGCAGCTCCAAAATAATAAACTATTTCCCTTTCTGCTTGCCTTCCGTAATAAATGTTACTTCTCAGCTCCTCCAACAGTTCATTTAGCCTTAATCTTTTTAACATCAGAACAGAGAACACAAAATAAATATTTAATAACTTGCCCTAATACTTTTAAAAACATAAAAAAACAAATTTAAAATACATTGAATGTAAAGCAAAAGAAATTTAGGCTAAAACAAACCTGAATAATAAAAAAAAAAAACAGAATTACAAACCTTAAATGTATAATTCAAAAGTAGTCTCACAACAGCAACAGATCAGTGATATCACCAAAAGATTAAAACCTTTTTCCATTTCTGATAAACTTGTATAACAAATGCTACTTCTCGGCACCCCCACAGATAACCTAGCCTTAATCTCCTTATGGTCAGAGCAGAGAACAAAAAATAAATATTTCATAACTTGCCCAAAATGCTTACTTTTAAAACTCCAAGATAAAAAAAAATTAAAATACAACAAATGTAAACTAATAAATAAAAGAAAAATGTGCAAAAGTAGTGAATCTTAAATATGGAATTCCAAAGTAGTCTCACAACAGCAGTAAGTCAGTGGCAGCTCCAAAAGATTAAAAACCTTTTCTTTATCTGCTAAACTTTTATAATAAATACTACTTCTCAGCTTCTCCCACAGATCACACAGCCTTAATTTCTTTCAAATCACAGGAGAAAACAGAAAATAAACATTTCATAACTTTCCCACCAGTACTTACTTTTAAAACTCCAAGATAAAAAAATTAAAATACAGTAAATACAAAGCAAAACAAATTTAAGCTAAAACAAATTGCATGGGCGAGTTGATAAGTTTTGGTGTCTTATTCTGCATTTTGCTGGCAAATACAGAATCGGCATAGTTAAATATAGAAGTTTCTTTGTCATGGAAGGAAGAATGTGTCCAACATCAAATCCCTCTTGCCCTGATGAACTGAGCAGAAATGTAAGGATACAACATAATCCCAAGTCATGAAAATTATAATTTCTATGTAACTCATTCTTACAAAACTTTTCTCAGACAGTTCTCAAATATCACGTTTCAGAACAGAAATGGAAACTCCAGTCATGTGTGGTACCTGTCCTGAAAGCAAATCAATAGTTTCTTTTCACTATTGTCAGGTGAGCACCGACATCTTGGCCAGCTATGCTCTACTCCTTCCCCCATTAAGAATCCATCGTGCAGTGGGTCAGGCTATTTCCCTCCTCCCAGGGTCCTCACCTCAATCTCATCATCTTTTACTGGCTCTTCTACCAGTATTCAGGCCATAACAAATTCTGAGTCACCTAGGTAAAAGTCAGGGCTTCATCACTCTGTGCTACATAGTCAGCTACAGTTTGGAGCATTTAACATTAGAAGCATCTTGAATTTTTTGCTTACAAACTAAGACCATGAATATTCCCTAACCTTCCTTCTATTTCTGCATATTGGTGATATATTTCTTAATCTTCAATGTGTCTTATTAAAATGAAAATGCTAGTGAGCCATGTTAAATGTGAACTATGTCAAATGAAAGGTTAACAACAAATTAACAGATCATTTTCTAATATTCTCTGACTGTCCTGTTTTTCTGGTACACTGGCATTGGTGTTTGGTCCATGTAGTACTAAGCATGAAATAACTGCCATAGTAATCTTACAGGGGATAATGCTAAAATTAGCACATCTCTTTTTGTTCAAACGGACATAAGTAACACAAAAAGATGCTTTAAAAATTCCAAAACAGAGCTGGCTCAAAACACTTAAAATGAGGAAAAAAGGTGATTTGTTGTGAGGAGAGAGAGACAAATAGCCTTGCAACAAAATAAACAGTATCTGTATCTACAAAATGTATTTATATTTATTTATTAACATTTGTTAACCAGAAAAGTCTACTGGGTCAGAGACCCATTTTCAGTGAAGGCCGGGGGAGAAAAGCTCAAGCACTACAGAGAATGACGTTTAAAATATAACAAGTATAACAGGCAGAAACATATTACAATTTACATTTCTTGAGATTTATATTAAACTGAACTAGAAAAATCCTTACAATAGGTTATAAAGTTACATCAACAGAAAAAGAATGGGCTAAGAAACAAATACTATCATAGGTAAAAATTACTGTGAAGACTGGGTTTTGCAAAGTTTTGTCATCTTAGTATTTGGTGCAAAGTACTGTTTAAGGCAGTTTGCTCCTGAGGCAGGTGCAGGATGGATTGTTTAGATAATGTGTTTTTAGAGCTACTTTAAAAAGTTTTAGGTGGTCAATTTGGCTTATTTCAGATAGAAGGTTATTCCATAGTCTGGCTATAGTATGGGAGAACAGACACTGTCCTGCTCTTTTGTTGGGTTTAGTTACAATTAGCATCAGATTACAGGAAGATCTTATTGTTCTTGTAGGGGTGTATGTTTGTAGGATTGATTTAAGGGCAGGGCAGTCATTAGGTTTAGAAATTAGGTTAGTTGGGTATATTGCAGATGGTGGGAAAACTCTAGCCATTTTAGTTCGGTGATAGCATGGCAGTGATGAGAATGGTATGGTTTTTCAGAGGCAAATTTAGCTAGTTTACTGTAACAGGATTGTAATTTATAACTAAGGGTTGTGTGCAGATTAGTAAAAATGGCAATACCATAGAGAAGGGTGGGGATGAGTAAGGTAGTGGCTAGATTTTTTTTTTTTTTGGTATATTTATCCAGGTAGAGCTTGTGATGATATAGTTTGCCAAGTTTGAAGTGGCTTTTCTTTATAGCAGTTAGGATGTGTGGTTCACATCTATATCACGTTATCGCAAGTTGATTTAATCGAATCACTAATACTTGGCACCAAAATGTCGTTCTAATAAAACCACGAAAGCTAAATTCGTCGAAACACAAAATAGCGAAAATGTGTAGTTGGCCACTTCGCAATCACTGCTTCCATAGGTTGGTACTAGGCTATCAGCCCTAGGGCCTAGACAAGCCTAGCCATAACAATTCCCTGGCTATTTCTTCCCACACTATTTACTTCACTTTACTTATACTACTTTACTTGTACTGCAAAGAAATTTGTGATTGTAGATATATAACGTGAATTGTGTAATAAAGTTGAAATAATCAAATATAAATCACATATCGTGAATGTACACGGATTTCCTGTACAAAAGTGCTTGCAAAACATCATGAAACAGAAATAATACTTATAACGTGTATTGTGCAAAACTAATGGTATGTTGATGTAGTAAGTAAAGTATCCTACACCTTCAAAAGCATAGCTACAGCTGTCAGGAACCCTTCACAACTGTATTCAGACGTTTTACTTATCACTGATTGCATTCTGTACTGTTTCTCCAGCGTCTTACGCTTCTTAGGTGACACAGCTGAACCTGCCATGAGTCTTATTTCGTTGACTCTATTCTGCTCACGTACTAAAACAGTGAGTACAGTCTGTATATCACATGTACGTTTACCTAACAGACAACGAATTCGTCTGTGCCAACCCTCAACGTAGTTTTGTGTCCATGGCAACAACAAAGCATTCAATGCAGAAACGTTCCAAAACTCAATGGGAAATATTAGTGGGAACTGTGAAACTGACGTAGCTCTAGTTTGTACCTTTCTTGGTCGCCCTAACGCATAGACTTCACCAAAATACATTAGCAATTCTTTCCCTTCAATTGGAAAAGTCTTACTTAAATTTTGAAATGCACTGACTACGTCACTTACTTCTAGAAAGGCTAACGCAACTAACCTTTTAACTGACAACTGAAAGGAACAGGATTGTCCGTAAAGAGAAGCTACTCCTAAACTCTGCACTTTACGCCATACAGCCTGGGCAAAGTGAAATAAACAACCTTTGTGGGTAACATCAGTAAAATTATGTTTTACGCTTTTAATACATGCCATTTCAAAATCTGTTAGGATAAACTTAACAGATAACTGCATATCAAAAGAACTCACCAATGTAAATAAACACCCCCAGAGATAGTTATATGCTTTATATGACTTTTTAGTCATTAGACAGTAAACCAGAGGTAAACACTTCCTAGTCTCACCACATGATACAAAACCATGTATTGTGTATAACTGCCTACATAATCGAGCTTTGGTAAGAAATATCCCATCCATGTACCAAATGATACTGTTACATAAATCCAGCAGATTTTCTTGAGTAGTGAACACCAATACATGTGTATTACTGTGAATGTTTACCATATGATGTTGTATGAATTTGCCTTCCTTCAAACAATATGTACTGGTATTCACTGCAGTTAAACTTCTTTGGACTAGAGGATATGTCAACATCTTCTTACATCTTAACTCTATTAACTTGTTGGAGCATAGACCTATGTGAAGGTAGATGTACAGTACTTTCTGTATACGTACTGGCAACAATATCAACAACTAAAGAGGGTGTGCTCCTACATAGCTGTGCGATTTCTTTCAACTGATGACACGCTATGTATCGTTCTACTTCTGTTGGATCAGGTGCATGATGGTGCGGAACCGACTTTAATAACTCTTTCCCATCTACTACAGTAACACTTATAGCTCTGCCTTTACATTTTGACACTAACTTTAACCTACAACACCAATAGTTCTTACTCTTCACAGTTCTTTCTAGATTATACACACAGCCATCTACATGTAACATTCGTTTGTGCTTTTGTGATGTTAAGTGTACCGTATTTTTTTTTACCTATCATGCCTGGAGCAGATTGCAAAGTTTCAGCCATGGCTAGAATGCCTATAAGGTGTAACGTACAAAACTATTAGTTTAGCTTCGTAATATATGATGATTAACGTTTCACTTCCGGTAACATGTTTTATTTACCTTTCCATGAGCACACTAGGTAATAATATTTATTATTTTATTATTTCCAGTTCAACATGCATTTTATCTCTATATACTTAATGTATTATTCCTTTGTTATTAAAACACAGGAATACCGGATATGACGTAAAATATGCCAGCACTTTAAACGGGCCAATTATAACTTTTCGATGACTATTGTTTCAACTAAATAAGCTTTCGTGGTTTTATTAAAATGACATTTTGGTGCCAAGTATTAGTGATTCAATTAAATCAACTTGCGATAACGTGATATAGACGAGTGTGGTTTGTATGTGAGTTTGTTATATATTGTTAAACCTAGTAGTTTGGTTGTTTTCACAAGTTCGACTACAGTGCCGTCTTCAGCAAGGATTTTGAAGTCAAAGTCAGGTGATTTTGTAGAGAAAAGTAAAAGTTTAGTTTTTTGGGGGTTAAACATAAGTTGTGCATCACTAAGCTATAATTCAATAGAAGTAAAGGCCTGTTGTATAGCTGTATGGAGATCTAAGAAATTGTTGGAGGTAGATATCAGTGTTGAATCATCAGCGTATTGGATGAGATTCTGGATTGGGGGGCTTTCTGCAGGTCACTGATGAAAATATTGAACAGAAGTGGGCCTAAAATGGATCCTTGCAGTACTTCTATGTTGTTAGTTTGGTAATAGGATTGAACATTTAACCACCTTACAGACTGTTCCCTATTCTGTAGGTAAGAGGTAAACCAGTTGAGAGATTTTGGGGAACAACCTAGCTTTGATAGTTGGTGTACCAGCTCGGTATGTGACACAGTGTCAAAAGCCTTAGATAGGTCTAATATGATTACAGAGGTAGGATGGCCTGTGTCTAAGGCTTTGTTGACAATGTCAGTGAAAGACAATAGAGCAGTAATAGTGCTATGCCCTGGCTGGAACCCATGTTGGGTAGGGGACAGAAGAGTATTATATGAGAGGTGTTTAAGTAATTGTAAGTGAACACATTTTTGAGAGTGGGGAGAGTATACAGATAGGGCGGTAGTTAGAAAGATCATGCGAGTTTCCCCCTTTGTATATAGGGGTAATGATGGATTTTTTTCACAGAAGAGGAACGTTGGTTTGAGAGAGAGAGAGAGTGATTTATGAGAATGGTAACTGAGTATGCTACTGATATTCAGGGGGAAGATTATCTGCAGACAGTGAGCAAGGTTTGAGTTGTTTTAGGAGTTTCAAGATCAGAGAGGTGGGTACAGGCTGGACAGTGAAGGAGTTGGTTGGTTGTGTATTAAGAGTAAGCTGAAGGGGAGGGGGTATGTTCTTTAGGTGGTGGAAAGTGTGTGTTTGGACTGGATGGGCTGTCTTTGAATAGCTTTATAATGGTAGAAATTAAATGGGTATTATAATCTTGGGAAATTTCTTTTTTTTTTCCTGCAGGGGTTGGGTTTTAGATGGTGCCTGGGTTAAGCAGAGGAGACAGACTTCCAAAAATGTTTGTGATTGTTATATGAGGTAGACAGTTTAGCAAAAAAAAATCTTTTTTATCTTGTATCACTAGTGCTAATGCTTCTGGAATACAATAATTGTATCTATACATATATCTGTGAAGAAATGTAAAATATGTTCTTGTATAATACTATATGCATTTAGGAGATGTTATTTGTTAGATTGTTTTCTAAGTGGAGCTTTTCTCCCTGGGCCTCCGCTGAAAATGGACCTGTGTCCAGTCAGACTTTCCCAGTCAACAAATGTAAAATAAAATAAAATAAACTAGCTTTTTTGATTTGTTATGGAGTTGTTTGTAATAAAGTTTGTTTTGTTTTGTTCCATCTCTCAGCCATATTTTCCATGCTTTGTTTCTAAGAAAGATAGTTTGTTTAGTAAGTTTTGTTAACCAGGGGTATGGTTAGTTTTGTTTTGTTTTGCATGCATTGGAACTAGGCTATTGAGAGTATTTAAAAATAGTTTGTTGAAATAGTCAACGGCTTCATCTACGGGGAGTATTTTTAATGGGTTCCAGTTATGGGAGTTTAGGATACTTATAAACTTATTTTGGTCAAAGTGGTCAGAATTCCTGGAAGTTCTATATGAGTGCATTTTGACTGCTTGAGGGTGAGTCCTATAGGTATATGCTGGAAGGTGGTCACAATGTATTTGGTAGGGTGTCTGAGTTTGAGTAGTTTTGGGGATGGGTTACAAGTATCCAGTCTAGGGTTGATTCTGAGTCTGTTGATACACCATGAGTGGGAGTAGTAAAGAGTTGGGTAAAACTGTGAAGGTTTATGCTGTTTGCTGGGGAGAGGGTGCTCAAGTTTAGCCAATTAGTATTGGTATCTCCTAGGACTATAGTTTCATGCAGTATATTCTGATTTATCCAAGACAAAAAGTCTTTGAGTATGTGGATATTATGGCCTGGGGGAATATAAATTACTGCTATGCATATTTGTTTGTTCCTATTTATGTGAAAAGATGTATGTAGAAGTTCAAGGTTACTGAAAGTGGGAATGGGTTTTGTACAGATTGTTATATGTAGTGAGTTTTGATAGATTAATGCTACACAACCACCCTTTTTATGAAGTCTGTCTGAACGAATTACATTATATCCTGCAGGAAGAATTTCAGTGTCAGCAATGTGCGGTTTTAGCCATGTTTCTGTTATTGCAATAATATTTGGAGTGTGGGTAGTTAGCCAGGCATGGAATTCAGTAGTTTTATTGCAAATGCTGCTAGTATTTATTGTTACTAGGTGAAGTGCATGTTGAGATGTGTGATTAGTTAGCCTAGTGGTGGATGTGTTGGTGTGGTGAAATATTTGGTCATCTTGGTTCATGATGGATATGAGAGGTTGACTGGGCCTGGATTTGGATGAATATCTTCACATTGTATTAATGTATGGCATAGATAAAATTTGGTGTGAGTTTGTTGTTTATGTGGGAGGGGTTTGTACAGTAGTACTAGACATAATTTAACTTTGAGGGTAGGTGGTAGTAGTTTTAATCGGTCTGAGGTAATGGTATTAAGTGTTAGTAAAGAGGGAGAGATGTTAAGAGTAAGTAAGCTTGTTTAGTTTTATGGGAAGAGTTTGTGTGCAGAAAGTGGTAGGTGGGGGGTAAACAGTTGCATGTACAGATGTGGTTTTTGTTAGCAGGATTAGAGTTAAAATATGGAGAATGCGTGGAATGAAACTAAAGAAATGGTGACATGAGTGGATAGGAGGGGCCATAATTATAGAGGTGTTATGTGGGTGTGGTTGAAAATGCTGCAAAGGATGGAAAGGAACTGAATTTAAGTATAAGAACAAACTCAGAAAGGCAAGAAAAGGTACATAGTAGGAACTCATTTCAAACTTAAGATACAAGGAAACATATTCAAAGACATGGTGGCAGAGTTGTTACTGATCTCCCTCATCCTAGCTGGTGGACTGCAGCTCTAGGGAGACAGCCAAGAACAGGTGAATGGACATGGAAATAAAAAGGAATCCACGGGAACAATACATGCAAAGTAACGTTTAGGAGGAACAGGAGTGAAATTTCAGTGAAGGCAGGATTTGAGCAATCTAAATAATGTAAAACTGAATAAAAACTGTTAAGAAATAAACCACATATGTATAATGCATGAAAATGAAAAATATATGTAATGGTTTGTTTGCTTCTTCATGTGTAATGCATGAAAAGGGAAAAAAAATCAATGTAATGGTTTCCTTGTAACAGTATGTGTACACATGTCACTGTGCAATATGTGAAGTTAATAAAGATGTTTAAAAATAGGAGAGGGGCCAGAGGATGGGAAAGGAAAAAGGCTGTTATACACAGTCCAATTACACAAACGTATACATACAGCAGAACAGACAGCACCCCTCCCTCCATAAACAATGGCATAAAGATTTCCTTGTCAACTCTCTTTAAAATCAACAATCTCATAGTTTGAAGTTGTATTTAACCATGTACTTAAAAGGGCAGCCAAGATGGAGTGCCACGAGTGTTAATACATTAGTTCTGTGATCTGAAGATCTAGTATTAACTTCATGACTGTATTTTTTTCACAGTATTCAAAAAAGAGAAAGAAACCTTACAAAGACAGGTTCTGCAGCTTTGTATACAATAGAATAGAGTGCTTTCAAACTATGTAATTTCAATGCTACATTTTGCTGTAAGCAGTCATTACTACTAGAGAGAACAATCCATAGTGAGGGACACGCTTGATCACAGCAGCAAGATACAGCATTGTACTAACTTCTAGTGATCTGACTTGGGCATGAAACAAATGGTGCTGAGTAAAACCAGGTCCAGGAACAGTTTCTTCCCACAGGTGATTAGGTTCTTGAACTCTGGAAGCAATCTCAGGAATCATTCACAAGGTCTTGTGTCGGTCAAATCATTATGGCGTAATAGAAATTATGAGATGCTCACTCATAGTTATCTGTTTACAATGTCAATCAAGTGCAACATTTATTTGATAGCTATTCTAACATATCAGAAAATAAGTATGTAGTAAATGTGCAATAATGAAATACTAAGCTGATAAAACCTGCAGACATAGTAATTTACAGTAGTATGTAGTAAAATAACAGTCTAACTTAAAATTAATGTTATATATGTTGCATGTGTCATATGTAATTTGTATGTGTGTAATTGTCATCTCAGTACTGAGCCCGATGCACACAATTTCGTTTAGGTTACCGTTGTGGAGACTACATGACAATAAAGTTCACTTTGACTTTTGACTGTGACATATTATGATTACACATATCCTGAAGACAATGACATCGGCAACAGCAAGTATGTTAAGTACAAGTGAATTCTGAAGTGCACATTTTCATTAGAATAGCTTTTTATCTTAACAGTTTATTTCTGCATTTTTACCAGCTCTGTTAAAAACTTACTGTAAAAACTATGTGATAGATTTACCTGTTGTCAGTGACTGCAGCAAGTCCTGCAATATCCAACACCAGGGAGGAATCGAATGATCGAGTGGAAGGAGGTTTGTTTGGATTATGAGGAGGTGATGAGCCCTCATGACACAGCATCCCACTTCCAGTCATACGCCACAACTGTGAACGTTTTCCTGGTTCCTTAAGATGAACAAAACCATGGTGCAAAATTGTTTTATTATTAAACATTTGTATTTACAATAAAAATATAAAATAATGCAAAAAGCAGCAATTATAAAACAGCAACAAAGTCTAGTCAAGAAATTTGTAGCTCCCTTCTGTAAGCTAGATGAAATTAAAACATTCAGATGCAATGCACTACAGCAACTAGACTGTAAAAGTATGGAAATTTCAAGTGTCAAAATGAAAAAAATTCACATGTGCCTGTCATAATTATAAATTTTCAAGATTTCAATCAGTAGGCCACACATATAAATACAGATGCTATCTTTCAGATGTGTAAAGTGGGACATATGTTACTGAAAAATAACTTTTTGCAAGACAAGACATACCCTTAATCAATGCCAAACACATCTTCCCTTTATTACAAAAAAATGACTCGTCGTACAGTTTTTTTTTTTTTTTTAAATTCTTTATTACAGTTTTATATGCCACAACAGAAGTCAGTAGTTACACAATATCAGAGATACATAAGCATTAGAACATTAAAACGAGATACAAAGGATAAGATATCAATTAAGACTATTATCATAAACAAACTATATACACAATATGTACAAAGTGCCAATGTTTTAAATTGGTGAATCCTACCAATCTCTGACCCTCAATAGAGTTTATACAGTAAGGAGATCTCTATCTATAAATAAATCATATATTTGGATTCCCAACAATCAAATTTCAGCAAGGAGTAAAAAAAGAGAATTCCAGAGACTCTGATTTTCCAATCTTTTACGCGGGCTAGTGGTAATTAATTTCTGAGAGGTTATATAAGTAATTGCCATACTCCTAAAACTACCCCAAGATAACTTTGAGCGATCCATCCAGTGTTTGTACAGTTTTAATTTGTATTGTTTTATGTCATATTAAGGGGTTTCTGATGTATTTCCATGGTTTTCATTACATTTTTTTTTACCTCAGCTTTACAAGACTCACAATCAAGTAACATGTATCCAAAACATATCAACAACATATTATTATAATTTACTTATTAAATTTACAAATTTGTTTTTCTTTTTTCCCCAGTCTTTTCAACTTGTAACTACTGATTATTTTCAGACCAATAAACCTACATGCCAGTCACTATTTTTTGTGCCATTTTCAATTCCCCCAAACATTCTTTTCACATCTGTCAATCTGGTCCCTTTTCTGAAGATAATGGCCCAATGCAATCTATTTAAGGTTATTCATGGTATTTATCCTGTCCTTTTCCCTATATAATAAGCCCTCCCACTCCAAATGTTTTATTTCCTTTTTAATACTTAGCATATCTACTACTGTTGGTTTGATCACTGGCTCCCTCTTTCTGATTATTGCCTTTGTGGCTGCTAACATAATTAAAATTAATAAGGCCTTCTTGCATCCTGACATTCCTATACAACTTAATAGCACAGTCTTTTTATCTCTTTAGTTACTTAAATTTTTTTTCACCCAGCATCTGCTCTACAGAATTTTGCACCAAGTCTTTAAGCTACTGTCAACTTTGGACACTCCCAAAAATTATGTTCTGTTTTCCTCTGACTCCAACCTACTTTTACCAGTTATTCTGAACCTGAAGGAAGATCCTGTGCTATCTACTTGGGTATAAAAAATATGTATAAGCATTTCCATGCAAATATCTTAAACTCTTTTGATTTAGTCACATAATTAGAAGTCCTGCTCACTTCCCCCATTGATCCTTTCTAAACTGTCCACACAACCTTCTCTCCCAGTTGTCTGATTTTCTAATCGACTTTTATAATTATCATGTATAATTCTACACGCCTTACTGATTATTCCCCTTTTTACAAGCCCTATCTGTTCTTGGTTCTACCAATTATTCCTCCAGGTACCGTCACTCATCTATCACTCTTCTTTCTTTGTCTCTCTCTGTCTAACTTATGGTATTACTCCCTGGTAAGGCAACCTACCCCTGTAATAATATAAATATTATATGCAAAATGTTAATCAAAAATCAAAATTTATATTCAACTGAATAGGGGGACCTACACTGCATGCTGCCTGATGAAAGCTCCTGTTTTCAAAGAGCAAACTGTATTTATATAGCTTCCTCCCATTCTCTTAGTTTCTACCCCTCTCCCCTGGGTAATTTGCTCCCAACTTTCTTTTCTTGAGTTCCAAGATTCAGTACCAACAGTGTGTGCAGCTAAAAACAGAGCTCTGTACAGTGAACAACTTAAAATCAGCAAAAGTTTGCAAACTGCTGTAACAGAAATTGGTATCTGAAGAGTTTATGACAGCCAGAAGATTAACAAGGAAAAAAGTGAAGTAAAAGGGAGAGAAACTGTGAAAAACTGAGAGGGGGACTGAAAGCAGTGTGGTGGAACAGAGCTAGGAAAAGCAGATGGTAATAGTAGCAAAAGAAGAAAGCTCTTCAGTCACCCTGGACAGGAAGACTGACCAAATGCATTCTGAAATTTTCAAGATAAGTGGGTCCATGTTGGAATACAGAAACAAATAACTGAAGGCTGAATGAAACAGATGTTTTAACCAGGCGGTCAGATGAAATAAAAAGAAGTTATATCCTTACCATAACGTTCCATGTGGAGTGTTCATCTCGCCTTTGTTCTTACACACAGGTTCGGAGCCGATCCTCGGCTCCGAGTCGGCCGCATCGCAAAGCTCTGCATCTCAGAGAAGCTCGAGACCAGACTATATCCCACAATCCTCCCTGCCATTACTCAGATCTAGTTTGCAAACAAACCAGACCGATAAACTAATACCTCAGGTGCAAGAACTACACACTCTCTCAGACATCCAGAGTCACTCTCTCACCATAGCAAAATAACTAAGGGTAATAGCATATACCCCATGAGACGCAGAACCATACACCCTGGAAGGGGTTAAGACATTTCAATCAGAGTCTAGTCTTACCCGTTCTTCCAAAACACGTGGGGGGTGTGTAAGAACAAAGGCGAGATGAACACTCCACATGGAACGTTATGGTAAGGACATAACTTCTTTATGTGAGAGTGTTCAATCTCGCCATTTGTTCTTACACACGGGTAGTGTCCCTAGCTCAGTCACTCCGAGTGACTCATGGAAGAACGTTCCTAAGCACAGTGGAACCAAAAGATGTCCTGTCTTTGGAGGCTTTGTCAACTCTATAATGAGTGATGAAAGTATGTGGCTTAGACCACGTGGCTGCTGCACAAATCATGTCCAAAGGCAAACGAGCTGCATGAGCCAAGGAAGTGGAAACAGATCTGGTAGAATGGGCCTTAGGTTTGGTAGGTAAGGACTGATTCGACTTAGAGTATACAAAAGCTATATAATCAGCAAGCCATTTAGATAATGTACGTTTTGTAATTGCCATGCCCTTTTTATTGTCTGCAAACGCGACAAAGAGCTGATCTGTCTTCCTGTAACTTATAGTCCTATCCAAATAAAATCTTAACTGCCTGTGAACATCCAACTTGAGCAGCATATACTCCAATTTGTTAGTATGGTTCTTGAAGAAGGTAGGGAGTTCTATGGATTGGTTAATATTTGTGATGGAACATACCTTTGGAAGGAAAGACGGATTTGTACGCAAAGAGACTCTATCTGGGTGGAAATTCAAGTAAGGTGGTCTGACTGATAATGCTTGCAGCTCTGATACTCTTCGAGCTGAAGTAACAGCTACGAGAAAAAGTGTCTTCCACGATAAGAACTTTAGGAGGCAGGACGAAGCAGGTTCGAAGGGTGGCAACATGAGTTGTGGCAGTAACAAATTTAAACTCCATGGAAAGATAGGCTTCCTGACAGGCGGCCGAAGATGGAAGGTTCCTTTCATAAAAGCCTTACAAAGTCTGAGAGACATAATGGGAGAACCGTCCTCACCAATATGGAAGTCGATATGGCCGCCAACTGTACTCTTAGTGTGGAAGTAGAGGCTCCTTCGTGAAGAAGGATAGATAAAAATTCCAATACTTTATGTAAAGGAGCTACCAGGGGGGTCTAAGTGTTGGCTAGACACCCAGTATACAAAGCGTTTCCATTTACTCCTGTAGAGTTTTGTAGTGGAAGCTTTATGAGAGGCAACCAGAATGTGTTGAACTGCCGGAGAAAGTAGATCAGACCTGGCTAGGCAGGGAAGCGGAGCAGCCAAGCTGCTAGTTTGAAGGATTGAAGAGACGGGTGAGGAACTCCCGATGAATGGGTCAGTAGATCTGGTACTGGGTCCAGAATCCACGGTTCCTCTGTTTGATGGGCTCGAAGAAAGGGGAACCATATCTGCCGAGGCCAGAATGGGGCTATGAGTATTATTGTCCTTTCCAGGTTCCTGGCTTTCTGTAGAAATCTGGGAATCAAGGGGGTAGGTGGGAATGCATATAGGAGACCCGGGGGCCAATCGTGTATCAGTGCGTCCCTGGGGACATCCCCTGGAGGGGGTAGAAGGGTAAAGTAGCTTCTGCATTTTGCATTCAACGAGGAAGCAAATAGATTGCAGCAAGGCTGACCCCATCTGCGGAAGATCTTTTCCGCCATCTGTTGATTGAGGGACCACTCGTGAGGTAACAGGATGGCTCTGCTCAACCTGTCCGCAATGACGTTGGATGACCCCGGGATGTGCGTTGCTATCAGAAAGTGACCCGTGGACTCTGCCCATTGCCAAATTCTCATGGCCTCTCTGCATAATGGGTAAGACCTGGTTCCCCCTTGCTTGTTTATGTACCAGACCACAGACATATTGTCCGTCTGAACTGCCACTGTTCCTAGAGGTAAGAGGGCTTGGAAGTGTTGCAACGCCAGGAACATCGCCCTCAGCTCCAGAACATTTATGTGCAGGCTGTACTCCATGTTGGACCATTCCCCTTGGACTGTTCTTCCCTGAAATAGACCCTCCCCCACCCTATCAGAGAAGCGTCCGTGGTTATTGTGGCCGTCGGACTAGGGGCGAAACTTCTGGATACAATGTGCTGTGACATTTTCTTGTAAATCCTTCACTGTCCTTCTCTTCAGTTTGTTTTGGTATTGCTATAAACCTCTAGTTGTCACTATGTGACCTATTGAGTGCAGCCATTTTTTGTGCCATTTCTTCATTTTTAATTTCTTTTCCACCATTTTTTTCCATTCTCATTTCAGTATTTGGCATTTGTAATGTGAGAGTGTTCAATCTCGCCGTCACACACGGGTTTGGAGCCGATCCTCGGCTCCGAGTCGGCCGCATCGCAAAGCTCTGCATCTCAGAGAAGCTCGAGACCAGACTATATCCCACAATCCTCCCTGCCATTACTCAGATCTAGTTTGCCGCTGCAACAGATTGGATCGAGGAGAGCTCGGAACAGAGAGAATTTGCTAATTTTTGGGTATTTTTCAGATAAGCTACTTATTTTTTGTCGTAAAAAAGTTTATAATAGTTAGTTATAGTATAGGAAGTGTGTGTGTGTGTTATTAATATAATATTGTACAATATTATTCTTAAGGCACCTTTTGTGGCCTACCCTTTTTCTCTTGGTGTGTTTTTTTTGAGTGTTCTTTCTACAATTTATATAGATATTCACTATTCAGAACCTGGAAAGGACAATAATACTCATAGCCCCATTCTGGCCTCGGCAGATATGGTTCCCCTTTCTTCGAGCCCATCAAACAGAGGAACCGTGGATTCTGGACCCAGTACCAGATCTACTGACCCATTCATCGGGAGTTCCTCACCCGTCTCTTCAATCTCTCAAACTAGCAGCTTGGCTGCTCCGCTTCCCTGCCTAGCCAGGTCTGATCTACTTTCTCCGCCAGTTCAACACATTCTGGTTGCCTCTCATAAAGCTTCCACTACAAAACTCTACAGGAGTAAATGGAAACGCTTTATATACTGGGCGTCTAGCCAACACTTAGACCCCCTGGTAGCTCCTTTACATAAAGTACTGGAATTTTTATCTATCCTTTTTCACAAAGGAGCCTCTACTTCCACACTAAGAGTACAGTTGGCGGCCATATCGAACTTCCATATTGGTGAGGACGGTTCTCCCATTATGTCTCTCAGACTTTGTAAGGCTTTTACGAAAGGAACCTTCCATCTTCGGCCGCCCGTCAGGAAGCCTATCTTTCCATGGAGTTTAAATTTGTTACTGTCACAACTCATGTTGCCACCCTTCGAACCTGCTTCGTCCTGCCTCCTAAAGTTCTTATCGTGGAAGACACTTTTTCTCGTAGCTGTTACTTCAGCTCAAAGAGTATCAGAGCTGCAAGCATTATCAGTCAGACCACCTTACTTGAATTTCCACCCAGATAGAGTCTCTTTGCGTACAAATCCGTCTTTCCTTCCAAAGGTATGTTCCATCACAAATATTAACCAATCCATAGAACTTCCTACCTTCTTCAAGAACCATACTAACAAATTGGAGTATATGCTGCACAAGTTGGATGTTCACAGGCAGTTAAGATTTTATTTGGATAGGACTAAAAGTTACAGGAAGACAGATCAGCTCTTTGTCGCATTTGCAGACAATAAAAAGGGCATGGCAATTACAAAACATACATTATCTAAATGGCTTGCTGATTATATAGCTTTTGTATACTCTAAGTCGAATCAGTCCTTACCTTCCAAACCTAAGGCCCATTTTACCAGATCCGTTTCCACTTCCTTGGCTCATGCAGCTCGTTTGCCTTTGGACACGATTTGTGCAGCAGCCACGTGGTCTAAGCCACATACTTTCATCACTCATTATAGAGTTGACAAAGCCTCCAAAGACAGGACATCTTTTGGTTCCACTGTGCTTAGGAACGTTCTTCCATGAGTCACTCGGGGTGACTGAGCTGGGGACGCTACCCGTGTGTAAGAACAAATGGCGAGATTGAACACTCTCACATTACAAATGCCAAATACTGAAATGAGAATGAAAAAAAATGGTGGAAAAGAAATTAAAAATGAAGAAATGGCACAAAAAATGGCTGCACTCAATAGGTCACATAGTGACAACTTGAGGTTTATAGCAATACCAAAACAAACTGAAGAGAAGGACAGTGAAGGATTTACAAGAAAATGTCACAGCACATGGTATCCAGAAGTTTCGCCCCTAACATTCTGCACTCAGGTATGTTTCATACCCAGAATGTTCTTCCCTACAAACATTTCACCCCCAGGATGTTTTGGCCCCCAACATTTCACCCCTGGGTACTTTTCGTCCCCAGGCCCCCAGTTCATCAACTGCCTGAAACGTCAGCAAGGACTCCACAATTTTGAAATCACTCAAATCACAACCGGAAATCCCAATGCTAGGAATTAAAAATATGCTGCAATTTCTAGTTGTGGCTCATAGTGATTTTTGAACTTGTCTTGTTCTGACTTTTTATTTAAAATTCTAGTTGCTGCTCGTTGCAATTTTTGTGCTTGTCTTGTTTTGACTTTTTATTTCAAATTCTAGTTGTGGCTCATTGTAATTTTTGTGCTTGTCTTGTTTTGACTTTTTATTTGATCATTCTCTTTTTAGTACGCATATCTTTTGACTGTTGTGATTTTTTTTGTTGTGATTTTGGACTTTTTGGATGACATATAAAATTTCCCTCTATGTGGCTTTATTATAACTGGGCCAGAAAAATGCTATAAAATAGAAAAGATGTGAAATAAGCATGATAAAGAAAAATCACACAACATAAAAATTTACTGCACTGAAAATTCTGGGGCGGGGGAGGAAGATACCTAGGGGCAAAACATCCTATTACCATAGCACACTAATTGTACTTTTTATTGAAGTTAGTAAACTAGAGAGAACACACAGAGTACATATTTCAAAAGCAGCTAAAACCTATGCCGATTAAACTGCAACCAGCTAAAGGAGTGAATTCTTCCTTGTGGAAGAAGGTAACAATCTTAAAGGTTGGAGACAAAATGATTTACATGGATAATGACATTTCAGTAAAAACAAAAACTAACAGAAATGCTTTTCTCCCTTCCATAAGACTCTGCATAGATACAAAATTTAATTTTTTAGTTACTGGATCCTGTTTCACTTCAAAAGTATTCTTTTGACTCGGATTAAAACCCTATACAGACTCATGACAAGGACAAGATAAACTGTCAAACAGAAAACAACAGTAGGACGCAAGGGAAATTGGTGAGGTCACAAGCAACCAGTTAAGACATGCAGAAGTCGATGATGGATATGTCAAGGAAGAGATTTCTTGCATAGCCTATTCTTGTTTTTGAAAAGGAAATTATAGCTAAAACAAGGGAGATGAGACAGTTAAAAAAGCAGAAGTCTATAAGAACACACTAGGAGCAATGAATGATGTACTAGTAAAAAAGAGATAAAGGTTCATAAGGCAAAGAATGTGACAGTCTTAAAATGCAAATTGCATACTGAATGATATCTTAAAACCATTTAAACTAGTAATTACCAGACAGAAAATAGCCACTTGAGTAATGTTAATGTAATAATATAAGAATTATATGCAAAATGTTACTCAAAAATCAAAGTTTATATTTAACTGAATACTGAGACCTATACTGCATGCTGCCTGATGAAAGCTTATGTTTACAAACAGCAAACTGTCTTTATTGCTTCTGCTTTTAATAAAGGCACTATAGCAAAGTGTAAGGGAGAGGGAGAGAAATAAATCAATGACTGAAAAAGGAGATGACTGTATTATGTGATGGACACTAACAGACAATATTATATGAAATTAGTTCTGGTAATGTAGGGCTAGCGGATGCATGGGAAATTAATGAGGTAAGTGTGTTGACTGAAAAGAGGTTAGACAATAAGATTCACAAAAACAGTACATTGGAAGCACCGATTGAAAATAATAGGAAATCCCTGTCTCACTTCTGTTATTAATGGAAATGTAGGTAATGTTTTGCAATTAAACTTAATACATGTTTCAGACTGTGAATATAGATTCTAGATTATAGCAACTATTGGTTGTAAAACAGCATACTATTCCTGCACTTGACAAACAAATTCTCTATTGATAAAATCAAAAACTTTGGAATTATCCAATTTAATTAAATCAAACATTTTTTCTTTTAAGACAGAACGCCATAAAATTATCAAAAGACATTTGCAAGTACCCACCATATTGCTATTTAGACAAAATCCACAGTGCATAAGATGTAAACATTTATCCAATTGTGTTATTAATTTTGAATGTTTACCTTTTTTCTACAGTTTTGCAATCCAAATGAAATAGGCCTGCAATGTTTTGATTTTAATTAATAATTTCCCTCTTTTTTAATCAACACCATTTCAGCTAAGTTCATAGCCTATGGACCCCCCCCCCATTAGGGATAGTCATCAGACTTGTCAATTTATATAAATATGGGACTATTTCATTAATTTAACTTGATACAATTCTACGATGCTTCTCTCCAGATCAGGAGCTTTATTTCATTTTAAAGATGTAATAGTCCCTCATATCTTGTAAATAAATTTATGGATATGTCATCTTTACTGTGAGTTCCTTGTAACAACTTATTTAACTTACTGATGTCATCAATTCAGTTTTGGTTATATTCTTTTTATAATTTAGTTACTTATTATAGTACGGATTTTATCTCTATTAGAAACCACCATACAATCTTCATCTTGCACTCAAAATACAACATTCTTAGCTTTAGCACTGCATCACTGGGATGCCAAAAGTTTCCCTACTTAATATAACCGATAACATTTATTTTTAAAATTACTGTTTTCTTGTAGTTTGCTCTATTTCATATTGTAATTCAGAATATTTGTCTAATTTGCATTTCCAAATTACAAAATACATTTTCATAATTTAGTGTTAACATCTGGACCACTACTGCTATTTGCAGATCTAAATCTATTATTGTTAGATTTTTTTTCGGTACTATGCTTTTATTGTTATATGTCTTCATGAAATTATAAACTGCTTTAACTACATTCCATTTATGGTTAAATGAAACAGGATCAGTTTCATTATTCAATCAATTTATTTCAGATACAAAGACTTGTAATTTGAACCAAGTAGGAAAGATTTTTCTTTTTATCAAAAATGTCCCATTAGAGCTATAATAAACTATAAATTAAACAGTAGTCTGTCCATCCCTTCTTACAATTTCATTGCCTGACACATAGCAAAAGTCAGAACAGCCTAATCTAGTGCTATATGAGATGTGCGTATAATTTCTAGGAAGAGGAAATTTGATTCTCTGTCCATCTAATAGGCCATCCTTACGCAAAAAGCTTAACAGCAAAACTCAATCTGTTTTGTTTTAAGAATACTCCTTAGGTAGAGGAGAGTCATCATACTTAACATTTAATACAGCATTGCAATCACCTCTAATTAGTGTAACTTGTAAATCTTCTAAAATGTCATCCAAAAAATGATAATCAATGAAAGGTGCATACACAGATATGATATTTTGCAAGCTCCAAATAATGTATTGTGGGATGAAAGGAATGGTTATTTCTATATGAAGCAGACAATTATGTTTAAATATTACTGTTACACCATTTGTTTCTGCCGAATCAAAATTGTTAATTATTTGTTTAACCCATGAATGCTTTGTCATCATATAATTACACTGTAAGTCACTCCAGTGGGATTCCTACAAAAGAAAAACATTTTCCTGTCTATTTTTGTATGACTTCTAACATATTTTATAATTTAGAAAATATGTGCTTTGTTAATATTCAAACAAGTGATGTCACTAGAAAGTACAGTTGTATACATTTACCATAAATGTAGATGTTCGAGTGTAACCACTGTTGCAGTCATTACATTTGAGTAATCTGCTGGCAGGTTGCCCTCAGTCGGCCTGAATAACAAAGTCTTGGGTCCTGCGTCGGTTACTGTCTCCTCTTTCATGACGTCAGGGGTACAAAACATACAGCCGACGCCATTTTATTTAGTTTTTCTTGCCCCAGATGTCAGGTGCCCTCCAAATGGGGAGCAAAAAAATATATATAAATAAACAGCAATATATAAAGATGCACTTTTAGCAACATAAACTTTACCTTCATCTAAAAGCAAATACACCACAAAGGCTTTAGAATATGGTGAAGGAAAGAGCAGTTATAGAAAAGGGGGATGGCGGGTGGGTAACCCGGACTGCAACAGTGAATACACTCGAACATCTACATTTATGGTAAGTGTACACAACTGTACTATGTTCTTCGTGTTTCACTGTTGCAGACATTACATTTGGGTAGAATCCCAAAGCTACGGATGGGAGGATGGAACTAAATAGCATTAGGAGCAGCTATAAGGCCCTGCAGAGCTGCAGTGGCAAAGCCTGCCCTGGATTTGGAGAAGAGAGGCAAATGATAATGCTTTGTGAAGGTATGAACAGAGCTCCAAGTAGCAGCTTCTAGAATGTCTTTGGTTGTAACTCCTCTGAGAAAGGCTGCTGAGGTAGAGGCAGCCCTGGTGGAGTATGACCTGATTCCCTTGGGCACATGTTTACCATGGTGCAAGTAAGAGAAACGAATGCAGTGGCTTATCCACTTAGAAATAGTCTGCTTTGATACAGCCTTCCCCTCTGATCCTGAAGCAAATGCCACCAGTGGTTGCTCAGACTTTCTTAGAGATTTGGTCCTGTTTAAGTAGAATCTTAGTTTTCTGTGTACGTCCAATGAATGCAGAATCCACTCCCCCTTGTTCTGCGGATTTGGGTAAAATGTTAGCAGGTGAATAGTTTGGTTAAGAGCCACATTGGATACCACCTTAGGCATAAAGGAAGGATTGGTCCTGAGGGACACCCTGTTCGGGTAAAATGTAATAAAAGGCTCCACAGCCATGAGAGCTTGTAGTTCTGAAACCCTTCTTGCTGATGTGATTGCCAAAAGGAAAGCTGTTTTCCAAGATAAAAATGCTATATCCGCAGTAGCTGCTGGTTCAAAAGGAGGTAGGGTGAGTTTTTCCAGCACAAAATTGAGGTCCCATGCAGGAGTTGGTGATCTTCTGGGAAGCCTTAAATTTTTGGCCTCTCTAAGATACTGTTTTAGCAGAGGATGAGAAAAGATGGGAGGCTCCGTGTTGTAATGAGCCAAGATGGGAGAGGCATGGATTTTTATTGAAGAAAAAGATACGCCCTTGTCAAGCATCTCAGTCAAGTATTGTAACATCTGAGGGATATTTGGTTTTGCTGTATCCGTTCCTTGTGCTTGGTTCCAAGCACAGAATCTCTTCCATTTATCAGCATAAGATTTTCTAGTACTAGGCCTTCTGGCTTCCAAAATGACATCCATCACAGATTTACTGAGAGGTGCTGTTTGAATAATTAAATGATCAGCCATGCTGCAAGGTTCAGAGTTTGGAGCTGAGTGTGCAGAATTTGATTGTTCTGCTGAGACAATAGATGAGGTATTTGAGGCAAGTACCAAGGAGGGAGTTGAGACATATTCCTTAGAATTGGGTACCAGTGCTGGCGTGGCCAGTCCGGAGCAATTAGGATCATTTTTGGTTTTTCCTGTCTGACCTTTAGTAAGACCTTGGAGAGAAGAGGCAGAGGGGGAAAGGCATAGACTGATTTTCCAACTGAAGGATAGGGCATCCAATTTCCATGCTTGTCTGTGATAAGTCCTTGTACAGAATTTGTCCAGTTGATAATTTTGGGGAGAGGCAAATAGATCTATGTCTGGACTCCCCCATTTCTGTGTTTCCATGCTGAAGATTTGTGGATCCAGTTTCCACTCATGCGGGTCCATAAGATTTCTGCTTAGGTCTGTCAGAGTATTTTGTTTTCCTGGCAGGAATTGAACTTGAAGATGTACTTGGTAAGTCAAGGCTGTGTTCCACAATGCCATGGCTAGTTTGCAAAGGGGGTAGGACTGTGTACCCCCCTGCTTGTTTATGTACCACATAACCGTGGTGTTGTCCGTCTTTACCAGTAGTTGTCCTGGATGAAGTAAGTCCTTGAAGGCTGTCAGAGCATTCTGAATAGCTAGCATCTCTTTCTGGTTGATATGTAGATGCATTTGTTTTGGGCTCCATATGCCCTGAATGCATCTCCCCGCCAGTTGGGCCCCCCAAGCATAGTCTGATGAGTCTGAAGTTAGGGCTTGGGTGACAGGGGGTAGAGTGAATGACAGTCCCTTGTTCTGGTGACATGTCTCTGCCCACCAAAGAAACTCCTGTTGCAGGCAAGGAATGAGAGGAATAATTGTTTCCAGGCTGTGACAATGTTGACTCCATAAACTTTTTAGGTACCATTGAAGTTTCCTCATATGCAGTCTTGCATATGGAATTAGTAGAATGCAGGATGCCATGAACCCCAAAGCCTGTAGATTTGTCTTGCAGATAAATAGAAGTTATGTTCTTACCATAACGTTCCATGTTAGTTGTCTTCTTCTCGCCTTCTTCTTGCTGGATGGGTTCGAGCCGACTCGCCACTCTAAAAGCTCGAGAGTTGGTTCCACCGGCTCGAGGCTCCCCTTATATCCCACAATGCTAGGCGAGAGTTACCTCAGATCTCGTTTGTAAGCTAACCCCAGCTTATAACAATAACAGTATAACTGTAAAACAGAGTCCACCTCTAACAACAGGAAGAAAGAAGGGTGACCTACATCCTGAACCAAGAAATATGCATAATAGCATATGACTAAGAAAGAGGTGGTAGAAAGAGAGGTCACAATCACAACTCCTCTAGGTCTGTCCAGGCCAGGAGAAGACAACTAACATGGAACGTTATGGTAAGAACATAACTTCTATATGTTAAGTTGTCTATCTCGCCTTCATTCTTGCTGGATGGGACGGCGTCCCTCCCAGCACCTTGTCCCGGGTGGCCTAACGGAACAGACTCCTGAGAACAGTGGAACCAAAGTTAGCTCTATGCCTAGAAGCTAAATCCAACTTATAGTGAGAAATAAAAGTGTGAGGAGTAGCCCAAGTAGCCGCTGCACAAATGGTGTCAATAGGCAGTCTGTCTTGGAAGGCTAAAGAAGTAGCCAAAGCTCTGGTGGAATGGGCTTTAGGTTTATTAGGCAATTTCTGTTGTCTAATTTCATATACCAGGGAAATCAAAGATGTTAGCCATCTGGATAATGATACCTTTGAAACTGAAAGTCCCTTTCTGCTTTCCGCATAGGAGACAAACAGCTGATCAGATTTTCTGAATTGTTTTGTTCTATCCAAGTAGTACCTTAATTGACGATGAACATCCAGGCAGTGTAACTTTTGTTCAGACCTATTGGAATACTCTGGAAAAAGACAGGGAGGTCAATGCTTTGGTTTAGATTTGATGTTGAAACCACCTTAGGCAAAAAGGACGGGTTAGTTCGTAATGATACTCTGTCCTTATGGAACAAAAGATAAGGAGGACGACAACTGAGTGCTTGAAGTTCTGAAACTCTTCTGGCTGATGTAATAGCCACCAGAAAGAGAGTTTTCCATGATAATAATTTCAAGGAACATGAAGCTGCAGGTTAAAAGGAAAAGAATCAAAGAAGCAAGAACTAAATTTAGGTCCCAAGGAGAAGGAGGATTTCTTATAGGAGGTCTGAGAAGAAAAACTCCTTTCAAAAAGGCTTTGCAAAGTTTGTGGGACATTAGGGCAGATTCAGAAATACCCACATGGAAGTTAGAAATAGCTGCCAATTGAACCTTAAGAGTAGATGGAGATGAACCTGCATGGAAGAGTTCAGCTAGTTGGATGGAAGCGGTGAAAGGATCTATGTCCTTTCCTTGTGCCCAATATGAGAAGCGTTTCCACTTACTCAAATAAATCTTCGAAAGTGGAAGATTTATGGGAAGCTATCAATATATCTCTAACAGAGTGAGATAATTGAGGAAGCCTGGCTACGGTTGGAATTGGAGGAACCAAGCAGTGAGGTTCAGAGAGGGGAGGGAGCGATGAAACTGACCCGACTGGTGGATCAAAAGATCTGGAACTAGGTCCAGATTCCACGGTCGCTCCAAAAGAAATTGATGTAGAAAGGGGAACCACACTTGTCGAGGCCAGTAAGGAGCAATGAGGATCAATGAGGCCTTCTGAGCGATAGCTTTCTGTATTACTTGAGAGATCAGTGGGAAAGGAGGAAATGCATACAGAAGTCCCGGGGCCAAACTTGGACTAGAGCGTCCCTGCTGGGTTGGCCTGGTAAAGGGAATAGAGTGAAATATTCTCTGCACTTGCTGTTTTGGGGAGTAGCAAAAAGATCGCAGCAAGGCTGACCCCACTTGAGAAAGATTTCTCTCACTACAGAGTCTTTCAGAGACCACTCGTGAGGCATGAGTATAGCTCTGCTCAAGCTTGTCCGCAATGTGATTGGACTTCCGGGATGTGCGTTGCTATCAGAAAACGCTGAGAAGAAATCGCCCATTGCCACAGTCTGAGTGCTTCTCGACACAGGGGTATGATCTGGTTCCGCCTTGTTTGTTGATGTACCACACTACAGACATATTGTCTGTCTGGATTGCAATCGTTCCCAAGGGAAGAGAGTCTTGAAGGGCTTGCAACGCTAAAAGCACTGCTCTCATCTCCAGAACATTTATGTGCAAGTGGCATTCGTTTGGTTGCCATGTGCCCTGGACTGTCCTGCCCTGATAATGCCCCCACCCGATCAGGGAGGCATCCGTTGTCAGAGTAGCAACCGCCGACAGGAGCTGGGGGGAAGACATCCACCACATGAGATGCTTTTTGCACGCTTGCGTGATCATAATGGTGTGAGACATTGGAAGTTCCTGGTATGACCATTGAGTAAAAAGCATCCACTGAAGGATCCGCATGTGGTATCTGGCCAATGGAAGGAGAGGTATGGCCGCTGCCATGATTCCCAACACCTTTAGAACTAACCTGGCTTTGACTCTGTTGTTGTTGAGAAGAAGTGACACCAATTTGTGAATGTCTGATATCCTTTGGTTCGTTAGCCTTGCAGACATGTTTATAGTATCTAAATTTAAGCCTATGTAGGTAATAGTACAAAACAGACTTTTCGCAATTTATTGAAATACCCAGTTTTTGACAAACGCGAAAAGTATAATCTCTGGCCATCAGAAGGAGATGCTTGGTGGGAGCTGTGAGAAGCCAGTCGTCCAAATATGGAAACACCTGGAATCCTTGACGCCTCAGGTGAGAAGCTACCACTGCCATGCATTTGGTAAACACCGGGGCAGTGGTGAGACCAAAGGGCAGGGCCCTGAACTGAAAATGACTGGTTCCCAGCCTGAAGCGGAGGAATCTTCTGGAGCGCCTGTTCATTTTATGTGATAGCACGCATCCCGAAGGTCTATAGAGCACATCCAGTTTCCTTTGCCCAAAGGGAAGAATGGATTGCAGCGTGACCATCGAAATCTTGTTTTCTTGACTGATTTGTTCAAGACACTGAGATCCAAAATCGGTCTCCAGTCCCCTGTTTTCTTTGGAACTAAAAAGAACCTTGAGTAGATTCGGATCCTTGTTGGTCTGCTGGCACTGACTGAATTGCTCTTTTGCAAGCAGTTTTGAAATTTCCAAAGCTGCTATATCCCTTTGAGCGGTGGAACATCTGGAAGGGATTTTTTGACTGATTTGGAAAACGAAGAAAGGGATAGAATAGCCTTCGAAATGATGGACTGTACCCATTTGTCTTGAGTCAGGGATAGCCAGGCTTCTGGGTACAGTGACAATCTTCCCGACTGCCTCGAAGATGGGCAGTCGGGCAACACCTCAGGGATGCTGAAAGGGCTTGTCAGGAAAGGCTTCCATTGCCCTGGTTCTACGGACCCCCTGCCCCTAGGGCTACCATTGTTATTCCCACCTCTGCCTTTGGTAGGAAACGACTCTGTCGCCAGGCTAAGTCCCTTGAGATTGTTTACGGAACCACATCTTCCCACCCTTCTGGCCTTTGGGGTAAGGCCTAGAAGGAGTCGAAAACGGACTCGACGGCAGAAAGGGTCTTGCCATCAGTCTCGCACCTAGTCAGGGTTTCTTTCACTTGAGGACCAAAGAGAGATGATCCATCAAAAGGGAGTTCGTGAAAGACGCCTTGAAAGGGTCCGCATAGCCGCATCCAGGCGTGCCTACGAAGGCTACACCTGTCCCCCATCGGCCGCATAAGAGAGGAGGCATGGAGGAGTTGGATATGGAATTAAGGGTAGCCAGCTGCGTGTTCATCTTTTCCTGGAAACCCGCAGCTGTAGGATCCTTAACATTTCACCGCCCTCTTCCTTGATCAAGTCCCTTTGAAGACGAGTGAAATGGCACAGGTAGTTCAGCTTAACGCATGGTAAATGTCGCTGAGGAGAACATCCGCTTCCGTACCTATCCATGGACCTAGATTCCTTGTTAGGTGGATGGACAGGCACTGAAGGATCAGCCAGTTCCTTCTTTGTGGCAGCAGCTACCACCATAGCATCCACAGAAACTCCTTTTGATAAAAATTGCTTGTCTGATGGAGCTGTGATGAACCTAGAGGGTCTCCTGGGAGTGGGGTCCACTGAATCAGGAGCCGTCCATGCCTTCTTAGCAACCACCTGCATCAGGGGGGGGACACCCAGGAGGTGGAAGGACGAGAGCCAAACGCCTCAAGATACACAGATTCGTCCTCCGAAGGGTTGAGGGCTGGCCAATTTCCCCTCTGTTTCAGGATCTCCAGAATGTCTGCAAATGAGACATCTTCAGAAGGGGAATGGGGGGAACCCTCAGAATCATCCAAATCTGTGTCTGACGTGATAGACTCAGGTGAGTCAATGTGCTTCCTCTTGCACTTCCTCTTCCGAGGGGGCTCTTCTGCCAAATCAGGAGAGGCCTCGAAGAGGATGAAATCCCACAGGGGGCTCCTGAGGAGCTGGCTCTCTGCGGTCCGGGATGAGGGAGTGAGTCGACTTACCCTGAGGCAGCATAGAGGGAGGGGCGGACGGAGCCGACTGTGGAGTAGAGCCAGGCTCTAACACACCCGCATGACCTCGAATGCACCCCTGTCAGGCAGAGCCAGAAGTCCCGCCCGAGGAGCTAAGAACCCCTCGGCACCGACAGTGATGGCTCGAGGCCGATGTCGGAGCCGAACTCACACAAGGGTCCGATGCCACTCACCAAGTCCGGCGCCGAGATTCCTCCAAGGAAAACTCAAGAGAGTCGAAGGAGGAAAAAGTTGATGGAGCGGGGCTGGCACCGACTGATGAGTCGGGCTCTGAAGCATCTGGGCTAGTGCCTCGGACTTAAGTAGTCGACTCACTACCCTCTGAAGGTCATGATCGGACAGCCTCGATGACCTAGAGGAATGAGACCTTTGGCTCCATTCAGACAGCAGGGGAGATCCTGGAGCCAAGAGATGGTGACCTAGACCTCTGGTCTGGTCGGAACATCAATAACCTGAAACTGTGGACTGAGACTTATCGGCTCCAGCCGGAGCCGATAAAGGCAAAGGTTGAGCAACCTGAGATCTCAAGACCTCGATGCCTTAGAGGGCTTCCCTGTTGAAACTGACAGGGAATCCTCTGGCTTCAGTAAGCCTCTAAGAATTAATTTGTTTTCTTTCCTGCAGGACCCTGGGGCTGAAGCCATGGCACACAGCACAGGAGTCCTGCAGGTGCAAAGGCCCCAGACTGTCAGAGACATTTTCTGACAGCACGCATCACACTTCTTGAATCGAGACCTTTGCTTCTTTAGACATTTCCCTGACTGACAGGTGTACACAAACACACACCCAAACACACAAGTTATACCCTGTCAGGAAAAAATAATAATTTTAGTAGTAATACTAGAATTTAAAGTACACTAAACTAAAGTAAACTACAAGAAACACAAACACTCCACTAGGGAAGGGAAGGCCTAAGGGCCCAAAGGAAGAACCAAAGGTTCTTTGGTAAAGAAACGGAAAAATTTAGGGTCGGGGATAAAGTTTTGTAATCTACACTAACTAAGAAAGAAATTTAACTTAAAAGGGGTTTAAAAGAGTAACTTTTACAAGAAAAATTAACACTCACCAGGAACCGGTAGAAGCAACCAACCTCGAAGCTGTAGCGGCAAACGAGATCTGAGGTAACTCTCGCCTAGCATTGTGGGATATAAGGGGAGCCTCGAGCCGGCGGAACCAACTCTCGAGCTTTTAGAGTGGAGCCGAGGTCGGCTCCGAACCCATCCAGCAAGAATGAAGGCGAGATAGACAACTTAACATCTGGGGTTTTGTTGCCATTTGTTTGAAGTATGTTGTCATTTGCCTTTGTTTGTCTGGCGTAAGGTAAACCATCTGGGCATTTGTATTCAAGCTTGCACCCAGGAATGTAATGATTTGAGAGGGTACCAGTTGTGATTTCTTTTCGTTTATTGTGTACCCTAGGCATGTTAGAAGCCTTTTTACAAACGCCAGATGTTGAAGAGGAATGTCCTTGTTCTCTGCTTGAATGAGACAGTCGTCCAGGTAAGGATAAATTTGTATGCTTCTTTGTCTGCAAAATGCAATTACTGGTGCCAGGCACTTTGTAAAGACCCTGAGCACAGTAAATAAGCCAAAGAGCAGTGCAGAGAATTGGTAATGCATAAAACCTGCCTTGAAGCGGAGGTATCTTCTGCATGATTCCCTTATTGGGATATGCAGGTATGCCTCTTTTAAGTCTAGAGTCACTAACCAAGCGTTCCTGCCCAGCATAGGCAGTAGCTGTTGCAAAGTCAGCATTTTGAATTTTGGAATGTGTTCAAAATCGATAAGTCCAGTATTGGACGCCAGGCATTGTCTTTTCTGGGTACTAGGAATAGCCTTGAATAAAAACCTTGTCCTTTTTCCTCTTCCGGTACTGGTTGAATAGCCCCCATATCCATGAAGGATGTAACTTGTTTCTGAGCCTCTGCCCATTGATTTTGTGGCAGATCTGGCCAACCGTTTGGAATTGGCAAAGTATGGAAATGAAATCTGTACCCCTGGGATACTATGTTTAATACCCACTTATCCTGGGTAATTAACTGCCAATTTTGAGCATGAAGTGCTAATTTTCCCCCCAAGGGGGCTGCCAAAAGATAAGTGCTTGGTGAAGGTAGACGGACGTCATTGAGACTGCTTATTGTAGGGTTGTGCTTTGTTTCCTCCAGATTTGGAGGTAGAGGCACCCCATTGCTTTGACCAGTAAGAATCCTGTGATTGGTATCTAGAGCCTTTTGAGCGCCTGGATTTGCCTTGAGAGGCTCTGTTGGACACAAGAAAGGACCAGTTTTTAGTAGGCCGGTGCCTACTGAACCTGGGTGGCTGCACTTGTAAGAAATCTTTTACAGTTTGCATAGATTTAGCTTTGTCGTCCATTTTCTTTAAAACCTCTTCTGCCTTATTACCAAACAGAGTATCATGCTGTAAAGGGGCATTCAACAATTTAGCTTTAACATGATCAGGCAGATTTTGCTCCTTGAGCCAGGCATGCCTTCTAATCACAGATCCAGTAACTGTGGCCCTGCAAGAGGCCTCCAAGGAATCAAAACCACATTGCAAAGTATGCTTTCCAACCTGTTCTGCTGCATGTAATAATTCCTGTAATTCTTTATTTTCCACACAATCAGAAATCAACATCATTTTCTGTTTCAATAAGCCCATAACATGCTGTTGATATTTAAGCATATGAAACTGGCAGTTTAAGGCCCTAATTGCCAAGGTTGCACACGTATAAACCTTCTTTCCCAATCTATCCAGCACCCTGGAATCTCTATCAGAGGGGGAAGGATTTTTGGCTGTAAAGACCTTTACACCTTTGGGACCCTGTAAGATAGTCTTAGGATCAGCAGCAGGATTTTTGAATAGAAATTTGTGGGAGTCAGGAACCCTGTAATACCTGTCTGACTTACTAGGAGCCGGAGGTAGGGAATCAGGAACCATGCTTGATTCCGAAAACATATCATCAACAATGTCTAATACAGGAGGTATAGCCAAAGGCCTATGCTGTGGAAGAAGAAGGAAATCCCTAAGCCTCTTTTTTGATTCAGAGAAATCCTGACTCTCCCAATGAAAATGTTCCCTTAAAGTATGCAAGGTTTCTCCAAAAGAATAATCCTCAGGAGGAGAAGCAGATGGGATGGATTCTTCTGCATCTGAATCCTCATCGGGAGGTACAGAAAATTCCTGATCAGAAGAAGAATCAGAAGAAATGGAAACCTGATCTGAAGATTCATAATCAGTGTCTTGCCTAGGCCTCTTAGCAGGGGGGGGTTGGGAACCCCTGATCAAGGTAATTAAGTCCTCCGCCATTTTGATCATCTGTTTTTTAGGCATAGGGGCCTGAGCACGTGGTTCATGCATCGTTGTTTTAGACTTAAAACATGTTTTTGATGTTGTTTTTGAAGCTGGCGTCGGTTTTATATAAAAATGTTGAGGTCTGAAAACACCCTCAGAAGCCGGTGCCTGCTCAGCAGCTCCGGACCCATCCAAGGGAGAGACATCCGCGGGTTCAATACTCTGAGAATCTCGCTGCATACTGGACTCCGCATGGGTCTCGGTAGAGGCCTGCGACTCAAAAGTAGCGGGTATCAGGGGGCTGCGAAAGCGCCTCACTGAGTACTGGTGAACCAGCGACTGGCTTAGGAGAAGCTTCGTCATCGGTTTTGGACCTCGACGGTCTGTCTCTGTCTTTTTCTTTGCGTTTTTTGTGAACTCCGATAGTCGGATTGCTAACTGACAACATTTCAGGGTAATTAAATCTGGATCCAAAATATTTTGAAGCAAAAATATACCGACACTTAATAGTGCGTTGGTTAAATCTAGCACAAAACCGACAGCAAGGCACGTTATGATCTGGGCCTAGGCAAGGAATACAGTACAAATGAAAATCCTTATGAGGTATTTGCTTCCGACAAGTAATGCAATTATTAACTTTTACTGACATCGGTAGGGAGTAAGAAAACGTTTCCCCAACAGGGTACTTAGCTTTAGTAGAAGACTTCGGTTCTGAAACTCGAATGTGAAAATATCAGGAGTCGGCCGACTGGCACTTGCGAACTGCTTCTGCTTCGAGCACTGCGCGGCAAGAAAGACTGAATAAAATGATGTCAGCTGCATGTTTTATACCCCTGACGACCTGATGTCATGGAAGAGGAGACAGCAACCGACACAGGACCCAAGACTTTGTTATTTAGGCCGACTGAGGGCAACCTCCCAGCAGATTACCCAAATGTTATGACTGCAACAGTGAAACACGAAGAACATAAACAAATTTTAATTCTATTATTATATACCCTATATTAAAAGTAAGAAGTAGATTCAAACGATAGATTTACAAACCATCTCATCCGATCTAAAAAAAAAATGAGAGAAATTCCCAGATATATCCAACTACTAAGACCATAGGAGGAATCCAGCAAGGAGGTAGTCCAAGCAGATAATGGAGTACTGTTAGCAGACCAAGAACCATTAATGTATGCCTTTTTCTTACTCTTCAGTGAAAATGAAGTGGTACTTCCTTCCAAATGACGTTCACAGTTTAGCTGGATAAAGAAATGTTTGATTTAATATTCTTTCTGCACAGTGCTGTTCTCACTTGAGAATGTTTTTTCTTTGTTTAACCACCTCATCATGGCCGGCCTTAGGCATAGGCCAACTAGGCGGCCGCCTAGGGCGCCGCTCTAGTAGGGGAGCTTTTCCAGTATTTATTTGGTGTAGGTAGACCAGGATGGAGGCACTGGGTGATGTGATGGGGGTGCCATGGAGCCCTTTTGCCTAGGGCACCAGTTGACCTAAGGCCGCTCCTGCACCTCATATGATAAATCAGCAAAAATGGTGATCTTAGATCCTTCACACATAAATCATTTTCTTCTGACTGTTGCTGAGAAAATTATTTCATGATATCTAGTTTTACAGAAGTTTGCTATAATTGCACAACATCAGCTTATACTGTTTATGCTCAAACTTCTTGTCAGAGAGCTCTATGTACTCTGTCCATCTCAAATATTTGTTCTTGTTCAAGCTTTAGTAGGTTATTAACCATTAATTGAACAAGCTGTTCTAATCCTTTGTCTTTGACTCATATCTATGGGAGCTCAAATACATGCATTTTTTTCTTCTGATGCAAGTCTCAATTTCCAAGATTTATTCTTTCATCTGCCTATTCGCCTCATCTGTTAGGGACAAAGTAGCTTTCATTTTATCTTACTCAGAATTTACTGTAATCATTCTTTCTTCCAAAGATGTAACCTTATTCTTTGAAATAAACATTACTCCTGCAAATGCCATACAGTGTATTGTACTTGAGCTACTGAGTGACTGAACAGTCACAGTTATTCAGGTTTTTCACAGATTAGCAGAGTTTTTCTGAATGTGAATGTGTATCCTTAGAAAAAATGCCAACTGACACATGGTCACACATTGTCACTGCATTGCTCCTCCCAAAGTAACATTCAACTTTATTATTTCCAACATTGTTTTCCATATTGTTAGACAATGTTCTGTCATTAGATATAATGTATGTACCTTCAGTACTTAACTGAGGTACTTCAAAATTAGATGCAAATATATTCAAAGTAGCATTTTGGTTTTCACTTACTTTGTAGTGTAGGCTCATTATTAGAGAATACTAGGTCTTCATTTAAACATTTAAAGTCTGAATATTTTAGAGAACTGGTATCTTCTCCATTCTCCAGTCGTTTTTTTTTTTGTTCTGAATATTTTCTGTATGCATGGTATTTTTGAATTTCCTTTGGATAGTAAAACTTTACATTTAGCATAATTTATCTTAGCTTCTTCTGCTTTGAACTGTGTGTTATGTCAAACGCATCCTTGATCCCACCTCCATCTATTAAGTAGTCTGGTTGCTGTCTCAATAAGGAAATCCTTGTCACTATGGACAATTCAGTAACCACAAGCCAAATAAAGGCCTCTGGTGCTCCTCTAAGTTTCAGCAAATTGAGCAATTTGGTGTGGAGTTGGTGGTTGGGTGATTCCAGAGTGTGTATATGTACCAGCTAGTAAGTACACAATTCACATATTTATTTTGGTCTTGCCTAGACATTGGAACTGATGTACAGAATCCCCAGCAGTCCTTGGGTGGCACCATGACAAAAGACCTTTGAGAATGGAGGCCCAAAAGGAGACCCTAGATCTAGACAATATAGCTAAACTGTAATGCTTGGCAAAAGTATGTAAGGCAGACCATACATCACCTGTGCAAATTCTGTCCAAAGGTAAGTTCTTGAGGAAAGCAATGGAAGTAGCCTGGGCCTTGACACAGTGTGCCTTTGGTATGGAAGACAGGGGTTTCCTTTAAGATGAATAGCAAAATATGATGCAGTCAGTTAACCATTTTGATAGTATTACTTTAGCCACTTTCTGTCTGAACTTTTTTCAAAACTGGAAAGCAAAACGAACAACTGTGTAGTTAGAATCACAGTTGCCTGTGCAACTTATATTCATCTTTGCTGGAATGATTTCGAAAAAATACAGGACACTTATTTGATAGAATCAAACTAGGCTTCGCTGCAACGTAGGATATAAAGGATGATTAGTTATTAGGGATACCATGTCATTATGAAAGACAATATAGGTAAATTTAGATGACAGAGCTCTTACAACTCTGAAACTTGCTTAGTGGAGTAACTTCTGGAATTTCAAATCACCAGAGGTGACAGGTTCAAAGGTGGGAAGAAGTTTTTCTAGAATGAGACTGAGGTTTCATGGAGAGGAAAGATGAGTCAGAGATGGCCTGAAATGGAACACAGCATTTAAAAATGTTTTAAGTTACTGTGGAGCTAAGGCTAGATATACATTCTTGATGACATGATGCGATAGCAGCCAAATGAAATTTGACATATGATCAGCTAGCTCCTGCCTGGGAAAGTTCAGCTGAAAATGTCAACACTTGAAAAATAGGAGAAACAGAGATTGAAAAGGGATCAATATGATGTCTGTTTGTATGTTGGCCATACTGAACATTTTTGTCATTTGCCTCTATGAATCTTTCTAATTAAGGGACTTTAAGAGGGTATAATTTGTTGTATAACGTGCTGGGAGCACATAGTCTACTGACATTACTAAAAGTAGAGAAACCACTTGGTTAATCTAAGGGACCAAATGTCCAGGTCAGCTGAATGAATGGGTGAGACAGCAGGTGAGAGTACTGTGGTAGAGGATTGTGTTTGCTTAGCAGATAATAGCTAAAGCAGAGGAAACACAATCTGGTATGGTCAGAAGGGATTATGAGATTACCTTGGCTTTGCAAATGTTGGCCTTCTGCAGTAATCTGGGAATGAGTGGAACAGGCGGAAGTCATAAAGGAGTTTGAGGGGCAATCATGTAAGAACGTATCCCTTGGGGGAAATTCCTCTTGGGGTACAACGGATAAAAAACTTTTGCATTTGATATTATATGGTGAAGCAAAGAGAACACAATAAGGTTTCTCCCACTTGTGAAAAATCATTAGTGCAACAGAGTTGCTGAGAGACCATTTGGGTAGGAGTACAATTTGCCTGCTCAACTTGTCTGAGATCACACTGAAAGTCCCTGGGATGTGCACTATTAGAAAGCAATGTGAAGAGCTGGTGCATTCCCAAAACCACAAAGCTTCTCTGCAGAGGGGGAGATCAGGTTACGCCCTGCTTATTTACGTATCACATCACTGCCATATTGTCTGAGTGGATGGACACTGCACCTTGGGGGAGAACATCTTAAAAGGCTTCAGTGCTAGGGAGACAGCTCTCAACTCCAAGACACTGGTGTGTAATTTGGCTTCACCTATGGTCCTTGTCCCTTGAACCATCCTGTTCAAAATGCACCTCCACCGCAGCAAGGACACTTCTGTGGTATTTGAAGCTGTGGGGTAGACTGAACAAAGGATTGTTCCTTTCTGTTCTCTGCAGCTAGCTAAACTTTTCCAAGTAGAAGCTATTTACTCATATGTCAAATTTAATTTGGCTGCAATCTCAACAAATCATCATGAACTGAGATTTTCCATGTTTGTCTAGTAGAACAGATACTTCAGACAGTTTTTGAAAGTTTCATAGGTTTTTGTCATGGGTTGTATTGCTTGACATCATTGAACTCTAAGTGCCCACTGTAGGACTCTCATAATCTGACATATTATACTGTCTGAACAGAGGCTACCCTGACAAATATGAATGGATAATTTCCTACATTTTCTTCTCCCAGTCTGGGTGATATGAGCATGCTGAGACAATGTAGCAACTGCCTCATGTACACGGACAACCTTCTACTACTACCACCTAGGAATAGAATCTGAGAGAGCTGCATTACATCAAGCACCTAGAGTAATTTCTCTCTCATCCACAAACCAGTATATCTGGTACTGAGATGGTTGTCGACACAAACACCATACCGCAAACATCACCGACACCTACACAACACACCCCCACATATGCAGAGGTCCTCAACAAAAACATACCCAAACAAAACAGACCTCGAAGCAAAAACACACACAAACTCCACTGCCCACCACACCACACAACACACAGTCCATATAACTGTGTCTCACATCCACTAAGGCCTAAAATTAAACCCAGCATATTAGTCATAGGAGACCCATTGTGAGACACACAGATGTGCCCCTCACCAGGCTGGATAAAGAGAAAGTCAAGGTTAGTTGTTTGCCGGGTGCCAGAATCCACCATATCACCCATGTACTCAAGTCTCTCAACAAGTACTGTTATGACTCTGTCTTAGTCCATGTTGATGTGAATGACTTGAGACATACCTCTTTAGACTATATGAAGAGAGAAATGATCGAGCTCGCTGAATATGTGTCCCAGCAGGTATATTCCTAGCCTTAAGAAGCATTCTACCATCACCCAGAATGATACCTCAATACAAACAGAAAATGACTGACTAACAACTGGCTTAGTTTCTGGTGTCATTCCAATCGGATCCAATACCTGACAACCTGAGATGACATGATTGACAAACCGCAATGCTTTGCCACAGATGGCCTGCATCCATCTCCCTTGGACTTCTGGCAAAGGCTCTTGTCTCCCCACACAGTGCCTTTTTTAGGCAATGCCAGGTCAAAACTACCAACAGGAAAAATTTCATCAAAACATAAATTAAAGGTCATGCTGCTAAACTCTAGGAGTCTAAACATGAAACTGCACTCATTGCAAGCATTCTTAACTCTGGAAGATGCTGACATTTGTGCAGTCACACAAACCTGGTTCAAAGCTGCGGACAGCACCCCAGCCATACCAGGTTACACATCCTATCATACATTCAGACCCCAAACCGTGGGCAGCAAAGCAAAAGGAGGTGGAGTTACAATATAAATAAAAGACATACTTACCACCAGGCTGGTAAAACAGTATGACACACAGGAAACACTCCAGGTGCAGTTAACAACTGACAAGACCCCTATTCAAATAATAGCTAGCTATAGGCCTCCAACTTTGACTTAAGATGCTCACTCCACCTATCTGGACCTACTCGAATCTATCAAGATTCATCCCTTTACCCTGATCCTGGGTGACTTTAACTATCCAACCATAGCGTGGAAGAAATACTCATGCGGAAACACAAATGCCCAGAGATTCCTTGATTTCGGCAATGCAAATGCCTCGGACCAGTTGGCTGACACCCCCACAAGAGGTGAAAATATCTTGGACTTGGTATTAACCAACACGTTCACCAAAAATAGCGTAAAGTCAACTGAAGAAATGCCAAATAGAAACAGTCACGCCAAAACATCAAAGGATCCAACTGAAGATAAAATAGCACCCACAAACTAAAATTCAATTCTTCTTTATTGTAAAACACAGTTGATTAAGTGCTTTCATCCACAATAATGTGGACTTCATCAGCACACTCAATTCATTAATTGATGTATTTATAATCACATTTTGGTGCCAAATTACCTCATTAAAATCATTAACTATACATAAAGGGCCAAGCATGTCCTACATAATAATAAAATAACCTGTTCAAATCTTTACCCTATAAAATACTACACTATCTTTCTAATAAGACTATATAAAAATTAATACATTCTTGCAAGTTTTCTTAAGTACTGATGTGTTAAAATATGCTAATACAAACCCCTACTTTTATTCTAATTTCATAACAATTACTGAAAAACCTACATAAATTAATTATAATGCACTATTGGAAATAATGCACATACCAACTTTTGTACATAAACAATTCTATCGGATATAAAATCTAACGTATAATGCATCCAACAAAAAAATCCAACATATAATACATCTAACAAAAATCCTACAGGCAATAAAAATACTAGACAATACATTAAAATAAAATAAAATATGCTGGACAATATAACAGCCTATGCTTGTAATTGTAAAATGGGCTTAATTGTAATGTGGTCATTCAGACCTGGTGTATTTAAAGCATCAGTTAACAACTGCCACTTGGTCTCCTTGTATCCCAACATTGCTTTATAGTTGCCCTCCCCTCGGGCCCATTTAATTTGTTCTAAAATTGCATACTTAAAAAAATGTATTTCCCCCTTCAATTCCAAATGTCTATAAAGAGCATTAGTACTGTCCTTCCTTTTAATGTTATACAAATGATGTAATGTCCAAAATAAAACACCAAGGGGTAAGGTATCACCAGACAAAGTAACTGTACCAGATTCTGAGAAAAAGAAAGGTGAATACTCCACGACAATCGAGCGGGTTATCACTAAAAAAAGGGGGGAAAGAAGGAGGAAAGAGAAGGGGGGGTTATAAGACACCTATATAGCCTTACAGTAATATCAAGAACATTCCTATTAAATGCCTCACAGGTTTAGGCAAATGGAAACTTATCTCAAAAAGGGGGTCAGAAACTCATGTATAATGTGACAATACCATCAATACATTTTTATTATTTATATGTATTATTATTAATGCCTCAGAGGTTTGTCCAAGAGGAATGGCTTTAATGTAAACCTATCATTCAAGCCATGTCCTTTAAGTCTGACAGACTCTGATTATATGGTGACGCTTAGATATATTCTAAATACATAAAATACTATAAGAGGTTTGTAGATGATGTGTTTTAATATAGTGAAGAATCAAGCTATGCGATATTCTCGTTTAACAAGTAATGATTCAATAATGACCCTGAGTAGAACATAGATCGAAAAACACTAAAAAGGAGAGTAACTGCCTCTAGAAGGGGGCGTTTGCGTGTCATAGTTGTAACCCCTCCTTCTCTTTTTCCCTTCTTTCCCTTTTTTTTTGTGAACCCCCTTTTTTCTAGCGATACCCTCTCCTTTTTCTGATGGCGTCAGGGGAGACGTGAAAGCACTTACTTTGCTGAATAAATGATCATAAATTCTCTTTTTAAGGCAGCTCTCTGTTTTACCTATATAATAACATGGACAAGCCATGCACTTAGCAATATATATAACACATTTAGAATTACAGTTTCCCTACCTAAAAGTAATCCTAGTTTTGTTAGGCATGGCATTGCCTACAATTTCCACATTTCTAGTATGTTTTTCAATTTTAAAACAGGGTTATTACCCCATTCACTGATGATGTACCTCTTAATATCATCTAACATGTGTATTAACCAACATGAGTAACGACTCCAGCATCCCTACAGTGTCACCCAGATCTGTTCAGAACTGGTGGTCAAGGAAATGTTGTAGATATAGTAAACTTGCTGGCTGAAACTCAAAATCTCACTCTCTTCATACTCTCATACAAATGGAGAACAAATGTATCTGCACTGAGACCTGCAGTAACTTCAACCTGGCTCAAGACCCCTGCAATGCAGGCTACAGCTCTACTCACACTTTTCGCCCCACCAACCCAGACCAAAACACTAAAAGTGGAGGAGTGTCCATATTCACTAAAAACAAGACTACAGCAAAAATGGTCCAAAGAAAGATCCCCACCCACCCCCACCCAAGATCACCTACCTACCCCTAAAACATACTGGAAAATATTAAGATACAACCATACCACCCTACTGGGTGATTTTAACTACCCATTTAACTACCAAACTAAACTGTGTAACAACACCTTTGCCACCTTTAATGGTTCTTGGATCCAAAAAGCAAAATCAACTAATCCATAGTCCCACCAGGGGCCCTTCCAGGGTCCCAATATCATCCCCAACCATTCATAACACATGAAATCAATCCACACCAGTGGTTCACACCTCCTTGTTTTAGGTCTGACCTGGGATAAATCACATTGACATCATACATCCCACCCCCCAGTGAAAACATCATCAAAAAAACTTCTCCAAGGCCAACTTCATACTACTCAAGTTAGAAGTGACAAACTTCATGACACCCATGCAGATGGGAACTAAAAGTTCGACTGCCGAATCCGACACTAAACGACTGTACAAGTACATCCACTTGTGCATGAATCGTGTCATCCAGGATGCTGTCCTCTATAAAAAAAAAAAACAAAAAAAGAAGCCAATCTGGTGGTCCCCGTCATAAACAAACTATACAACAGAAATAAGAAACTGTTGCAGAAAAGAGGAAAATCCCAGGATGCAAAAAACTCCCTTACCAGCCTCAGTAAGAAGCTGAGATCACTCATAAAATCCTCCAAAGATAGTTATGAAAATAAAAATTGGCAAAGATTCCAAAGACAACCACAAGGCATTCTACAGCTATGTCAAGAATCTAAATGGCAATGCTCAGATCTGCTCTGAGCTACAACAGAATGGCATAAAATATACTGATCCCAAGGATATTGCCAATATCCTGCCAGTTCGATTCAGTGCCAACTTCACCTCCCTCTCACACCTAAAGGGCCCATCTCAGTACAGAAAGATTGCCAAATTCTGGTAATCACGGCCACACAGGTAAAAACTGCACACTCCAAAGCTAAGAATACAGCATCCACAGGACCAGACGACATCCCGGGCTATTGTACTACATGAACTACAAAATTAACTGGCACCTCACCTAAGTGTCATGTTTAATCATAGCCTCACCTCGGCCTTTGTGCCCACTGAGTGGCGCACAGCTACAGTTATCTCACTCCACAAGGGGGAATCCACCTTGGATCCTGGGAACTACTGTCCCATCAGTCTGATGAGCCTGATCTGCAAGGCCATGGAACGTATTATCATGGAACTTATAAACAAAGACATTGGCAACCTTCAAACACTGGACCCCACACAGTTAGGGTTCGTGAAGGGCCGATCATGTCTCCTGAACCTGACTGACTTCTTCGAATCAGTCTCCAGAGCCGTGGACAAGGGTAAGGCAGTCCACACAGCCTATCTGGACCTCACCAAGGCCCTCAACACCATCCCCCACTCTGGAATCATAGATAAACTTACTAAGCTGGGCATAAATCCCTACATCACTTGATGGGTTGCCAACTGGCTTACTGACAGAATCCACACTGTAAAAGTAGCCGACTCCAAATCCAGCTCCAGACAAGTGGAGTACCTCAGGGTTCAGTCCTGGGACCACTCTTGTTTGGCATCTACTTCTATGAAATACAGGCCAACACTGAGGGACTCTGGCTAACAAAGTTCGCAGATGACTGCAAACTGGGAGCCATTATTGAATCCCCAAATGATGTGGATATTCTACAAAAGGACCTTACAGAAACAGATGCTTGGTGTCAGAGCCATGGGCTCAAGCTCAGTGCCAAGAAGTGTATAGTTATCCCCTTTGGGAAAAAACATGTACCCATGAATTTCCACATAGGTGCCAGTACACTAAACACCGAAAGTGTGATAAGAGACTTAGGAACACAGGTGGACAGTGTTCTCACCTTTGATAACCACATCGCCGCAACAGTCAGGAAATCCTTCTATGTGGCACACCTCATCACTAAGGACTTTTCATCCAGAAAAAAGGAGGTCACTGTCCCAGTGTACTCATCACTCATTAGACCCATTATAGAGTACAACACCCCGTTTGGTATGTACCTCACAAGACATCTGCAACAACTGGAAAGGCCGCAGAAACACCTCACTAAAAGAAATCACAGGCCTAAAGCAGATGCCCTATGCTGACTGATTAAAAAAACTCCAGCTATACTCTGTCGCATATCGTCTACTCAGAGGCGATCTCTACTTAACATACAAGGCCATGTCAAACCCAGAGCTGCTGGAGATGCTACACTTAAAGAAATCCCAATCCATCAGAGCCACATGCTCCAGGGACCTAAACCTTGTCATCACAATGAACAAAACATGCTGGAGGGATAGGTTCCTGACCCAGAGACTCCCCATACTCTGGAACTGACTGCCCATATATGTCAAGCAGAGCCCCTCCTTGGTCCTCTGCAAAAGGAACCTTGACGACTGCATGGGAGATAGGACATTTACCCCGGGGATCACGTCAGTCACCCTGCTGGACAGGGGTCCAGGGAAGTACATATTGTGAGAAGAAATAGCCAGGCAAGTGTTATGGCTAGGTTTGTATAGGCCCTAAGGCCGATAGCCTAGTACCAACCTATGAAAGATTCAGAGATAACTTTACCCCTCTGTCCTCCCCATCAGTAAATCAGGACATCCCCAGTACAGTACAGTTTTGTACCTACCATAAATGTAGATGTTCGAGTGCTAATACAGCTGCAGTCATAACAGATGGGGTTCTCCTGCCGTCAGGTGGGTCCTCGGTCGGCTGAATTCCCAAGTCTAGGTCCGGCGTCGGTTGTCGTCGCTTCTTCCCTGACGTAAGTGCGACACGGGTATAAAGGAACCAGCCGACGCCATTTTCTTCAGTTTTTCTTGCCCCAGATGTCAGGTGCCCCCAGAAGGAAGGCAATACATAAAAATGTGTAATAAAGCAATGCAATATAATCAAAATACAGTAGTTGCAAGCAAATACACCATAAATGAATACCCCAATCAGGTTGTATGAGGAGGTGTTAGCCAATAGGCCTGTCCCAAGAGGGGAAGGAGGGAGGGAAACCTGGACTGCAGCTGTATTAGCACTCGAACATCTACATTTATGGTAGGTACAAAACTGTACTATGTTCATCGTGCATACAGCTGCAGTCATAACAGATGGGTAGAATCCCAAAGCTAAGAAAGGGGTGGTAGGCACTAGGTGAAACTAGGAGGAGCCAGGATGCCCTGCAAGACTGCAGTGGCAAAGCCTGCTCTGGTTTTGGAGTATAATGGTAGGTGGTAGTGCTTGGAGAAGGTATGCACAGAACTCCAAGTGGCTGCTTCCAAAATATCTTTGGTAGGAATTCCTCTGAGGAAAGCTGCAGAGGTAGCTGTGGCCCTTGTGGAGTGAGATCTGATGCCTGTAGGTACAGTTTTGCCATGAAAAGAATAGCAAAAACGTATGCAGTGGGCTATCCATTTTGAGATTGTCTGTTTGGAAATTGGCTTTCCTTGAGCTCCTACAGCATAGGACACAAAGAGCTGTTCTGATTTTCTGAAAGGCTTTGTTCTGTCCAAATAATAACATAGTTGTCTGTGGATGTCCAAGGAATGTAGTAATCTCTCCCCTTTGTTTTGAGGATTAGGATAAAAGGTAGGTAAGTGTATGGCCTGATTCAAAGCTACCCTGGATACCACTTTAGGCATAAAGGACGGGTTGGTTCGTAAGGAAACTCTGTCCTGATGGAAGATGATAGAAGGCTGCACAGCCATGAGAGCTTGTAGTTCTGAAACTCTACGAGCTGAGGTAATAGCCAGAAGGAAAGCTGTTTTCCAGGACAAATATTGCAAGTCTGATGAGGCAGCTGGCTCAAAGGGAGGCAAGGTCAGTTTTTCCAGAATGAAATTGAGATCCCAAGCAGATATTGGTTGTTTCCTTGGTGGTCTTAGATTCTTAGCCCCTCTGAGGAACTGTCTTAAGAGAGGGTGAGAGAATAAGGGTGGATCAGTGTTGTATTCTGCAGAAATGGCTGAAGCATGGATTTTGATGGAGGAGAATGAAAGTCCACTGCTTAGCAGCTCAGCTAGATACTGTAGTATTTGAGGTAAATTCAGTTTTCCAGGATCCTGGCCCTTTTTCTCATTCCAGATACAAAACCGTTTCCATTTTGCGGAGTAAGCTTTTCTAGTTGACGGCCTTCTGGCCTCCAAAATGACATCCTGCACCTCCTTGGAGAGTAGGGTCTTTTGTGATGCTAAGGAATCTTCCATGCGGCTAGATTGAGTGTTTTTAGCTGGCTGTGGAGAGTTTTGAAGCTGTGCTGAGTCAGGAGAAAAGGCATTGGAGGCAGGGTCCATGGTGGGGAATACGTCAGGCTCCTCAGGAGTGGGTACCAGTGTTGTCTTGGCCAGTCTGGAGCTATGAGAATCATCTTTGGTCTGTCTGCTCTGGTTTTCAATAGAACTTTGGGCAGCAGTGGAAGAGGTGGGAAGGCATAAACTGTCATTGATGTCCAACTGAAAGAGAGAGCGTCCACTCTCCAGGCCTTTGGATGGAAAATCCTTGAGCAGAATTTTGCCAATTGGTGATTTTTGTGGGAGGCAAAGAGATCTATGTCTGGTCTTCCCCATGCTTGGATTATTTCTGTAAAAACTTTTGGATGCAACTTCCATTCATGTGGATCTGTCATATTTCTGCTTAGGTTGTCTGCCAGCGTGTTTTCCTTGCCTGGCAAGTACTGTGCTTGTAGTTCGATTTGTAAGTCCATGGCCAAGTTCCAAAGTGACATGGCCAGTCTGCATAGGGGGTATGAATGTGTTCCTCCCTGCTTGTTTATGTACCACATAACTGTGGTGTTGTCCGTTCTTATCAGTAGTTGACCTGGTTGCAGAAGGTCTTTGAAAGCTATAATAGCATTTATTACTGCTAGCATTTCCTTTTGATTGATGTGAAGGTGCTTTTCTTTTTGGGACCATTTGCCCTGAATGCACCGATCTGTCATGTGCGCCCCCCAGGCGTAGTCCGAGGCGTCTGTTGTGATGACTTGATTTGCTTGAGGCTTGCTGAATGGAAGACCTGTGTTGGTTTGGCATGCTTGAGCCCACCACAGAAATTCCTTTTGTAGACATGGAATTAGTGGTATTATTGTTTCCAAACTGTGGCTGTGTTGAGACCATAGGTTTTCAGGTACCATTGAAGTTTCCTCATATGCAGCTTTGCACATGGGATTAGTAAGATGCAAGATGCCATGAATCCCAGAGCCTGCAGGATTTTCCTTGCAGTCAGCCTGGTGCAATTTGCTAGTGCTCTGAAGTATTGAGTTAGTTGCCCTGCTTCTCTGGCGTGAGGTAGGCCATCTGGGTGTTTGTGTCCAAGTTGGCACCCAGGAAAATTATCTTCCGAGAGGGTATTAGCCTTGATTTCTTTTTGTTGACTGTGTATCCCAGAGAGTTCAACAACATTATTACATAAGCCAGATGTTTCAGAAGAATGTGCTTGCTGTCCGCTTGGATCAGGCAGTCGTCCAAATAGGGGTATATTTGTATCCCTTGAAGTCTGCAGTAGGCAATTACTGATGCCAGGCATTTCGTGAATACTCTGGGCACAGTAGATAAGCCAAAGGGCAATGCAGAGAATTGATAATGGGTTGAACCTGCAAGAAATCTGAGGTATCTTCTGCAATTTTGTCTGATTGGGACATGCAGGTATGCCTCCTTGAGGTCCAGTGTTACCAGCCAAGACTCCTTGCCAGCATGGGAAGAAGCTGCTGTAGAGTGAGCATCTTGAATTTTGGTGCAGTAGAAATGTGTTTAGGATGGATAGGTCCAAAATAGGTCTCCAATCTTTTCCCTTCCTTGGTACCAGGAATAGTCTGGAATAAAAACCTTGACCTTGTTAGATGTAGGTACCTCTTGAATAGCTTTCATGTCTATGAGATCTGTAATTTGCCTTTGTGCCTCTGCCCTTTGATTGTGTGGCAGGTTTGGCATGCCTCTCATTTTTGGAAGGGTGTGAAAATGGAATCTGTAGCCTCTGTTTATAATATCCAGGATCCATTTGTCTTTTGTGACAATATGCCAATTTTTTGAAAATAAAGCCAGTTTTCCCCCTAAGGGGGCTGCCATTTGAGTCCTGCTTGGCATGCAAAGGGGAAAGTCATTGGGTTTGCTTTCTGAATGATTGCGAGTTATCCTCACCACCTCTTTGTGTAGGAGCTTGCCATTGTCTGCCTCTAAACGATCCTTGGGATTGTCCTCTGCCCCTCGGGCACCTGTATCTACCTCTTTGGGGTCTGTCTGTGGCTGGAAAGGACCAATTTTTGGAAGGTCAATTTCTACTGAAACGTGGGGGTTGTACCTGTAGAAAATCTTTCACAGTTTGCATTGATTTAGCCTTTTCCTCCATTTTCCTTAATACCTCCTCAGCATTAGCACCAAATAATACATCCTTTTGTAGAGGGGCATCTAGTAATTTAGCTTTGACATGATCAGGTAAGGTTTGTTCCTTGAGCCAGGCATGTCTACGTATGACTGATCCTGTAACAGCAGCTCTACATGAGGCCTCTAGAGCATCAAAACCACATTGTAAGGTATGCTTACCCACTTGTTCTGCACTATGCATCAAATCCTGCAACTCCTTCAAGTCTGGTTGTTCAGGTTGTGACATTTTACTTTTCAATTGAGATAACTGTTGGTATTTTAGCATATGGAACTGACAGTTTAAGGCCCTCATGGTTAAGGTAGCAGAGGTATATACCTTTTTCCCCACCTTTCTAAGGATCTGGAATCTCTCTCGGAAGGTAATGGATTTTTAGCAGTGGAGGCCTTAATTCCCTTGGGGCCCTGTGAGATGGTTTCTGGGTCAGCAGCATGGCTTTTGTATAGAAATTGGTGTGAGTCAGGAACCCTGTAGTACCTGTCAGGCTTGACTGGGGCTGGAGGCAGAGAATCCGGGTTAAGGCAGGCCTCCGAGTAAACATCATCTAGGATGTCCAAGACAGGAGGTATAGCCAAAGGCCTGTGCTGAGGTAGCAAGAGAAATTCCCTAAGCCTTTTCTTGGAATCTGAATAATCTTGGCCTTCCCAGTGGAAGTGTTCCCTTAAGGTATGCAAGGTTTCCCCAAATGAGTAATCCTCTGGGGGGGATACAGAAGGAATGGACTCCTCTGCATCAGAGTCTTCAAAAGGGGAGTAAGAATGTTCCTGATCATCAGAGTGCTCTGAAATAATGGAGCCCTGATCAGAGGAGGGGGATTCTTCCTCCACTCTGGGCCTTTTGTCTGGTGGGGGTTGAGAAACCCTGATAAGAGTAATTAAATCCTCAGCCATTTTAAGCATCTGTTTTTTAGGCATGGGGCCTGGAGATGGGCCCGGTGTAGCTTGTCTCTTAGAATGCATGGCTGCTTTAGACTTAGTGAAAGCCTTGAAGGAAAAAGGAGAGGAAGGTCTGAAGACACCTTGAGTGGAGGTAGACCTGTCCACGTTTTGAGGTTCAATGCCAAGAGTGGCTTCGGTAACTGTAGTCGGGGTGTGGGCCGAGGAGCCTGCGACCTCGGGCACAGGGGACACCGCCAATGAAGTGTCGTCGGTAGTCAGGGGCTGCGTAGGCACCTCGCTGAGAACCGGACCACGTGTAGTCGGCTTTGGCGTGGTGTCGGTAGAGGCTGCGGACCTCGTGTGTCGGTCCTTATCTTTGCGTTTTTTAGACAAAACTGGAGTCGGAGTATCCGACGACATAATATAGTTAAATGTTTTTCCAAAATAATGCTGGGCGAATTCCGCCCGACGCTTAATGGTGCATTTGTTGAATGTAGCACAAAAGCGACAGACCGAGACATCGTGATCTGGGCCTAAACAAGGTATACAGAGGGAATGGAAATCCTTATGCGGTATTTGCTTCCCACATGAAATACAATTATTAACTTTGTCTGACATTGGTCTGAGGCAAGAAAAGTTTCTAACGGGTACTTAGCTTTCAAGAAGACTTCGGTTTCAAAATTTTCGTAATTTCAGGAGCTGGCCGACCAGCACTTGCGAACTGCTTCTGCTTCGGGCACCGCGTGGCAAGAAAGACTGGAGAAAATGGCATCGGCTGGTTCCTTTATACCCCTGTCGCACTGACGTCAAGGAAGAAGCGACGACAACTGACGCCGGACCTAGACTTTGGAATTCGGCCGACCGAGGACCCGCCTGATGGCAGGAGAACCCCATCTGTTATGACTGCAGCTGTATGCACAATGAACATCTGCCCCTTCCCTTATATCTAGGGAAAGCATCATCACTGCTCTCAAAGGCAAAAAATTACAGCCTCCATGAGACCCGATAACATCCCGGGCTGCATCCTACATGAACTCAGGCAGGAACTTGCAGCACCATTAGGCACCCTATTCAGCCAAAGCCTGAGTACTGGCTTTGGCCCAGCTGAGTGGAGGACAGTTACTGTCATCCCTTTACACAAAGGTGGAGTGTCCACTGATCTGGGAAATTATAGACCCATTGACCTAACTAGCCTGATCTGCAAGGCCATGGAACGGATTATCATGGACCTCATTAACAAGGACATTGGCAACCCCCAAACACTTGATCACACACAGTTTGGCTTCATCATGGGGAAGTTATGTCTGCTAAATTTGGTCGACTTCTTTGAGACAGCCACTAAAGCCATGGACGAGGGGAAGACAGTGCACACCGCCTACCTTGACCTGTCCAAATCCTTTGTCAATATTCCCCACTCAGGCATAATAGATAAACTCTCTCAACTAGGCATCAATCCACATATTACCAGATGGATAGCAAACTGGCTCACTGATAGAACCCACAGAGTCAAAATAGGGGAAGCCACCTCAAGCAGGAGACCTGTAACAAGCAGCGTACCCTAGGGTTTGGTCTTTGGGCCTCTGTTATTTGGAATATACTTTTCTGAGGTGCAGGCCATAACCAGTGGGCTATGGCTGACCAAGTTTACAGACAGCAAAATGGGTGCTTTCATCAATTCTCCTAGTGATGTGGACATCCTCCAAGAGGGTCTCACAGACAAATGACTAGTGCCAGAAACATGGCCTCAAGATGAATACCAAAAAAATGCATCATCTCTTTTGGGGAGAGTGACGTCCCCACAAATTATCACATTAATAACAACTTCCTAACCACTCAATCAGTTGAGTGGGATTTGGGCACCCAGCTTGATAGCAACCTGACTTTTGACCACCATGTTGCTTCTGTTGTACGGAAAACCTTCTTTACATGGCCCACCTCATAAGTAAGGGTATCTCATCCAGGGACAAGTAGGTCACAACATCCCTGTATTATTCCCTTATAAGGCCCACTACTGAGTACAACGCTGGAGAGACCACAGAGGTTCCACACCAGGAGAATCCAGGGCCACAAGCATCTACCATACACAGATTGTGTGAAACTGAATAGAGGGATATGCTTTTAACTGGACTCCTCAGAAGTGACCTCTGTTTGGCATACAAGGCGATCACGGACCCCACGTTGATGGGACTGCTGCATATCCACAAGTCAAGTTCCACTGGAGTAACTCGCATGTGCAGCCTCAACCTCGTCTGTGTCTTCAACAAGACTTTTTGGTGGGACAGATTTGTGTCCCACAGACTCCCCCATCTATGGAACAGACTCCACCTCCACATCAAGCAGAGTACCTCTTTACCCCTTTTTAAGCGCAACCTGGATAACTGGATGGGAAACAGAAAATATACCCCTGGGATTCTCATCCATGTCCCTGCTAGATAGGGGCATCGGGTGCTGATTTGTCTAAACATGGGCTAAACTCTTGGCTAGGCTTATAAGGGCCTCAGGACCAATAGCCTAGTAACCTCCTATGATCCTATAATCCCTGGTAAAATCCGACCACAAAGCAGTCAATTTCGAAGTCACCATTCATCCCCGCCAGCTAGGGTCAAACACAAAAACTTCTCCAAAGCTGATTAAAACTTCCTGAGGGAAGGTATAAACAGCTTCACAGCCCCATCTCCCTCAATAGGAACTGGCACATATGTCCAAACCTACACTAAGGTGCGATACGAGCATTAACATAGCTGCATGGAATCAGGAATACCAAACAGGACAAAATCCTCCTCAAGGAAGAGTAAACCTGTCTGGCGGACATCTACAATAAATTAACTCTATAATAAAAGAAAAAAAACTTGCTGTCCAGGACCAAGAAGGAGCAGGTGTCTAACTGGAAGCAATCTCTCCTTAGCCTGAACAAGCAAATAAAAGCAGTATAGAAATCTTCTAAAGCAAACTTAGAGTTCAAACTGGCCATATCTACTAAAGACAATCATAAGACCTTCTTCACATATGTCCGCAATCTTAAGGGAAGGACCCAGATCTGCTAGAACTGATGGTCAAGGACACTACATACACAAATGCTGTAGATATAGCCAACCTGCTGGCAGGCAGGTTCAGTGAAAACTTCACCCCTCTGTCCTCCATCAGTAAAACAGGACATCCCCAGTATCTGGACCCTCCCCTTACCTCTAGGGAGCAAGTCACCAGTGCCCTCTCAAAGTCAAAGAAATACAGCCTCCATGGGACCCAATAATATCCCAGGCTGCATCCTACATGAACTCAGGCAGGAACCTGCAGTACCATTAGGCACCCTATTCAACCAAAGCCTGAGTATCTGCTTCATCCCAGCCGAGTGGAGGACAGCCACTGCCATCCCTTTGCACAAAGGTGGAGAGTCCACCGATCCAGAAAATTATAGCCCCATCAGCCTAATTAGCCTGATCAGCAAGGCCATGGAGTGGATTATCCTGGACCTCATTAACAAGGACATTGGCAACCTCCAGACACTTGATCCCACACAGTTTAGTTTCGTCAAGGGGAGGTCATGCCTGTTAAATCTAGTCGAATTCTTTGAGACAGTCACCAAGGCCATGGACGAGGGGAAGACTGTGCACACCACCTACCTTGACCTGGCCAAAGCCTTTGATACTATTCCCCACTCAAGTACACTAGATAAACTCTCTCAACTAGGCATCAATCCATATGTTACCAGATGGGTAGCAAACTGGCTCACTGATAGATCCCACCTAGTCAGAACAGGGGAAGCCACCTCAAGCAGCAGACCCGTAACAAGCGGTGTACCCCAGGGATCAGTCTTGGGGCCTCTGCTGTTTGGGATATACTTTTCTGAGGTGCAGGCCAAAACCAGTGAGCTATGGCTGACCAAGTTTGCAAATGACTGCAAGCTGGGTGCTGTCATCAATTCCCCTAGTGATGTGGACATCCTCCAAGAGGGTCTCACCCAATCAAATGACTGGTGCCAGAAACATGGTCTCAAACTGAATGCCAAGAAATGCATCATCATCCCCTTTTGGGAGAGTGATGTCCCCACAAATTATCACATTGATAATAAGGTCCTAAGTATGCAATCAGCCATGAGGGACTTGGGTACCCAGATTGATAGGAAACTGACTTTTGACTATCATATTGCCTCAGTTGTACGGAAAGCTTTCTACATGGCCCACCTCATTAGTAAGGTTATCTCATCTAGGGACAAAGTTGTCATACCATCCCTGTATTCTTCCCTTATAAGACCCATTATTGACTACAATGCTCCTTTCAGCATGTACCTCACAAAGCATATGCAGTAGCTGGAGAGACCACAGAGGTTCCTCACCAGGAGAATCCAGGGCCACAAACATCTACCCTACACAGGCTAAAGGCCCTGTCCCTCTACTCAGTCTCCTACAGACTCCTCAGAGGTGACCTCTGTCTGGCATACAAAGCAATGTCAGACTCCACCTTGATGGGACTGATGCCTATCTGCAAGTCAAGCTCCACTTGAGTAACCCACACGCGCAACCTCAACCTGGTCTGTGACATCAATAGAACTTGTTGGCGGGACAGACTTGTGTCCCAGAGATTCCCCCTTTTGTGGAACGGACTCCCTCTCCATGTCAAGTAGAGTACCTCATTAACTCTTTTTAAACGCAACCTGGATAACTGGATGGGGAACTGAAAATACACCCCTGGGATTCCACTTGTGTCCCTGCTGGACAGGGGCTCTGGGTGCTGACTTGTTGGAACATAGACTAAATTATTGGCTAGGCTTGTAAGGGCCTCAGGGCCAATAGCCTAGTAACTTCCTACGATCCTAAGTCTTAGTACTTTGAGGACTGCAACTACACTAGGATTTGGGTGACATGATAGATTCATAACAGTTTGCTGTATTATAGCAATCCTTTCCAAAAGGACCATGGCACTCTGTCTCACTTCTTCCAACTGGCAGCTGATAAATACTAGAAATTGAAAGAGTTCCAGTTGCAGTTTTGGTAGACTGACTGTGATCCCCAAGGATAGGCACAGTTGGAGTAAATACTGTCTTGCCAGTCTAAGTTTTTCCACTGTAGATGCAGTCATGAGCGAATCATCTATATAAGGAAATATTTTTACCCCAAGAAGCCGCATGTGTGCAGCAATTGGAGCCATACACTTAGTGAACACCTGAGGGCTCTGCTGTGACCAAAAGCAGTGCACTGAACTGGTAATGATGGTCTCCCTCCTGAATCTCCTGACAGCTTCACTACTGTGTAGGTATGCGTCCCGGAAATCCAAAGAGCACATCAGCTTCCTGCCTGCAAGCATAGATTGCACCATGAACATCTGGAATGACTCTTTTTTCACATACTGATTCAGCTGAGTGAGGTCTAGAATCAGTCTGAGGGCCTAAGTTTTCCTGGGCACCAAAATGAAGAGTCATATGGAGAATCCAGGCTCTCTCTGTCTGGTGTGGTGGAACCTCCTGTACAGCTCTTTTATCTCCTACTGGTCTACACTCCTCTGATACTGGTGTGCATTATTAGAAAGCAATGTAAAGAAATGGTCCATTGCTAAAACTGCAAAGCTTCTTTGCAGAGGGGGGAGATCAGGATATGTCCTGCTTGTTTATGTATCACACCACTGCCTAGTTGTCTGGATGGATCTTGGACAGGGATGTGGGTGGCTATTTGGGCATTTCTGAAAATGGTACTGAGAAGCCTCTGGATACAAGTTCCTTGTTCCATTTGTGTTGCATGATGGCCAGCAATGCACGCGAATGCAGGAAAAGACCTCCCCTGACTGCCACCAAATCGGGCAGTTGGAAAACCATTTAGGATTTATACTCTCAGAACCATTGAGAGGTCTTTCGGAAATCTTAATGGTGTTGACTACCTCTGCATCTCTGGCAGAGGCTGTCACAGAAATTCCTTGTACCTCGGGAACCTCTGCTGAGAGAGAATGTTTAAGACCAGGATATATGAACACCTTTGTGATATTAAAAATAAGAAAGATACTAATGCCCTATATAAGCACAGTATTTTATGCACTAATTTTTCATGCTTTAAGTTTGCCATACTTGAATTTGTAACAGTTGAAGTGAGAGGTGGAGACTGGCAAAATGTGCTACACAAAAAGGAGCTCCTATGGCAACTAAGGTTAGCCACTGATTATCCACCAGGACTAAATGAGCACATTACTATAATGCCCATTCTTAAGGAAAAGGCAGATTTAGTTTAATAACATCAATGCACATTGTAGGAATTTTTAAATTATAATCCAATATAAAGTCATATACATTTTTTATGTAATGAGTTTACATTGTAATGGATTGTTGTATTTTATACTCTTTGTAGTCAGAGAGGTTTCTGAGTTATGTTTTAATTGCAATTGTGTAAAAAATACTTCAGTTTCAATCAATTGACTATTTGTATATTCATGAGCAGTGATCTCTCATTGTCAGAATTGGTTGGATTAGAACCAATGACTAAGTAGTAATGTGTATTTAAATTTGAATTTTTAATGGTACTCTGTTCTGAAGAAGTCATACTAGTTGATGAAAGCGCTTAACATTGTTTTATTATTTTTATTCATTAAATAGTACTGTGGACCCGCAACATTTGTGCTCTTTTATTTTATTTAACCTCTACTGAGATATCCAAAACCATATATTTCTGGTGTACTTATGGTTTCTTTAAAATGATCTCTGTGAGGCTGATAATTTGATCCCAATAGCTGTGAGTATCTCTCTCTTGCTTACACTGTAGCAGTTTATCCTTTTCTTTCTGCCCAAACAGACAGGTTCCATCAAAAGGGGCATTTATGAAAGCTGCCTTGAAGGGTTGTGCAAAATCTGAAAGGTACAGCCAGGCCTTATGCCATACTGTACTACCTGAAAAAGATGAACGGTTTACCTTTATAATGCCGAATCACAGTAGTACGAATGCTCATATGAGCGACTCATAACCACAAAAGTGAAAAAGGCGATAGTCCTTACTGTTCGAAAAACAGCAAATCGAAAAGCAAATTTGCTGTTTTTTGAGCATTAATGTCGAATGAAAAAAAAAAAAAAGCGTAAAGCTGGGGGCCAAGCCCCCCTGCACCCCCCACACCCCCTACTTTAACATTCTAACTCCGAGATCGCACTACAGTTGGGAAAGGGACTATTTCCCGATCACTACTATAGTGCAATCTGCCCCACAATTTTGAATGTGCAATGAGCGAATGTCAATGTGCATTCGTTCATTGCACTTTCAAACTTGTTTTCGTTTGGCGTTTGCAAATCTTGCAAACTGCCTTACATCCAGTTGCTGTTCGCCTGTGCGTAATACGCACAACTAAAGGTAAACCAGATGAACTGGCTGCCCTATTTGCTGTGTTATGTAACAGACACATGGACAGTGAGGAAATGGAGCAATAGTGCCCACCTGGATTTCTAACTGCTTATGAAATTTCCCAGGCAGAGACTGCCTTAAAGTTTTTATGGTTTTGTTGGCCATACCTCCCTGAAACCTCATCATATGCACCAATTAATTTACCACTCTAATGGAATAAAAACTTGAAGCATATACATGCCTTTATAGTCTTTACAGTCTTTCCATCATTAAAATATCCTTATTAGGAGAATGGATAGCTCAAGCATCCTCTTGACTTCATGTCTGGTGGCCAATGACACAACAATGGAATCAACAAACTAATCCATACTCCACTGGGGCCTATCATTTGGGATCTACAGCACTCTATCAAGATTACATGTAATAAGTCTCCATGACGTCCAGCTCCCTTCAAGTCTTACAGCACACCATGTTGATGAGTTTACCTATGCATACCACCTTAGGCTGCAGGAGGGGGGGGGGCAAGAACCTGTACGTTTCTTGCAGGATCTCTTCTTCGGGAGAGGTGGTGTTAATGGTCCATGATGCTCTCTGTCTCAGATCATCACTCTGAGAATTTCATGAAAGTTGGTGTCCTCTGGACAGATATTAGGCTCACCAAACCACTGCCTGGTGGCAGCCTTCATGTTCATAAGTGAGTGTGCAAAAGTATGCACCAAAAGGGAGAAAGGATTGTGGACCTCCACAGTGACACAAATTGCACATTCTCTGACCCAGTAAAGTTAAGGCCAATAGAAACACCCACACAGTTGGGATGCCACTGAGTACATAAAGCAGCCCTCATAGTTGCATGATGACTTCTCCATAAAGGTCCTGTCCCCATGGTTCTGGGAGGACTTCCACCACAACGGAATGAATGGGCTCAAGTCCAGTATGGGAAGCTTGATAAATCAACAGGCAAAAGGTCAAAAACTACCTAGAGAAAAAAATATATGGTTGTGTCCTGTGTCATCTATGTACCCAAAAAAGTATAAATAGGCTGCACTGCTATGCCATCAGTTTAACAAAAACCAAACAAAAGAAGCCTTAAAATTGAGCTTTGAGGGACACCTTTGTTTGATAAGAAATCACTAAACAGTACATTATCCCACTTAACTTTAAACTCACTATTTGACAGTGACTTTTTGAACACTTCTAAAGATCTGATAATGAAATCCAAGGTCACTACGTGTATTTATTAGACCTGTATGACTTATGATGTTGATCAGCCCATATTATGTCTAAGAAAAGAAATGTCCCAATATATCCTTGTTCTACCACCTTTGGGTTATTTATACACAAAATATAAGGGCCAAAAATTATGATGAGAATTTAAGGCTAGGCTTTTTAAGATCCTCACAAATCTATAGCCTAGTAAGTACTATGAACCTATAACAGACCTGTTACTACTTGGCCTGCATCTAGATATTCTCTGATACACTCTGTTAACAGAGTTATTTTTTGTAAAGCCATGCTGACAGCAACTTAAGGGGTTTGTTTATTACTGTAAATGGATAATTGATGGTGGATTATACATTTGAATACTTCAGAGAGAATGTTAACTATGGCTACTGGTCTCTATTAGGTTTGATTGAGGTTCCCTTTATGAATGTGAAAATATAAGCTTCTGTCTGAACACTGGTAAAGTTTCTTTCACAGATGCATCCATTTACTAGTCTTGTTAGGTGGAAAAGCAAGAACGAGAACACACACACTATGACAAATTTAGGGATTAGTAGATACAAACCTACTGATCTGTAATCTTAGTAGTTTTCTTACAGTGAATATGCTACGTTCATTGAGCTTGCACTGGTGTGGGTTTTAAAGCTTTTTTTTTTTTTTTTTTTGCAATGACTTGGGGAGGGGACTGGGTAGTAAGTATTTTGAAATGACGTCTTAGTATTTCTGCTATTTCTCCCTCTGAGCAGTATGGAATTGCTGATGAGCCAGTGCTGTTGCTTAGTCTTGCTAGGTTTTTCATTTGCTGTCAGAATTCTATGTGTGGTGCATTACTGGGGTTAGCCTATTCAAAGTGTTTTTAATGGCTTGTTTACATTAATTTCTTAATTCTTAGTATACATGTAGGCCTATTAAGTGCTTGGTTTTAATAAGCCTTTTCCCTAGCTCTGTTCTCTATTACATAGAGTTTTTAATTCCGGATTCATCCATGGATGGATTTTTTTTTTAAATCTGAACGATTTTTTATGGGCTAAACTATTAAGAATACTAACAATGCTACAGAAATAGACAGTTGCTTCATTATGGTCTGGAAAAGTACCTAGGAGAAACAGTTAATTATTTTTGTATTATACCACAGAAGCATGCTATGGTAAATTTTCAAACCTGCAGACTTGGATATATTAGTGGGTCCTGTTAGGTTTAACTTCATTTCCTATAATAAATGAAGGGTTGTGATCAATGATTAAGATAGTGTGCCTACAGCACTAATGTGTTCGGACTTTAATAATAGGAACCAGTCTGGTATTCTGCTATGGTTAGAAGACTTACCTGTTCTGGATGGACAATAATTTACCTGCATTAATCCATGTAGCAGTAGAACAGGGTTAATCTGACTGATTGTAGTCCAGTCCTGCTGAGATTAATTTAAAGTTTATATTATTGATAAGCCAACACAATTTGTCCTTAACTACATTAGCTGGCTTTTTCCCCCCTGGGGGTAGGGGGTATAAGCCTAGTACTTTGAAAGATTTATGTGATAAAAGAGACACATTTATGGTAAAAGTTTTTTTATTTCTAACTAGAGGGCACCACTCATACAGTGCTGAATTCATACTTTTTTTTTTTAAATATACATTTTTTAACAAGGGAATTCTGCTGGACACAAGTGCTCCTTTTCAGGGATGACCAAGGACACTGTCTGATTAAGCAAATGGAGTTGGAAGGATTTTCTTTTGTTAGGATGACAAAGCCTCCATGATAGCCAGGATTATTGCATAAGCTTCTAATGTTTAATTATTTGAGTCTATTAGCCTTGACCCAGAATTCTCATCTGGAGATCTTAATTTAATATTAAATACTTTGTCTTATACCTTTGTTAAGACTGCAGATTTCATAATGTGCAGGGATAGTGTTAGAATGAATATCACCAGCTCTTTTTTTCACCTCTTTTTTGCTTCCTAAAGCTGATAATCAGCTGCTTCCAGGGCTCATTCTCATTCACTGGGTCTGCTGAATACACTTTAGCTTACTCCCAGGCTATCAATGTTCCACCTTCGGCACTAGTTAGGAGATTAGTGCACCAGGTAAGAGTGTCCTAATATTGTCTAGGATTTTTTTCTACTACTTCCCATCCCACTTCTGCATGCTCATTAACACCCAATGGATAGAACATAAAATGGACATCAGTGCTGCACCACTCCTCACTTGTGTTGGGGCTGACACCAGCAGGATTACACTTTTCACCCATACGCAGCACCTGGGAAATAAAACCACAAGAATGTGCCCCAAATGCATGCTCTTTCCTGCCTACAGGACAGGAACATCCATCCTCCCTTCCTACATCATTAAGCACCCAAGCCACTGTTCACACTTGGGTCGCCTGGACCACAATCAGGGCTTTATCCCTCCAATGTCATTACGAGTTCAGATATCATGAGCTCTTAACAGAACAGATGTACTTCTTATGTCTACATGAGGTAGCTTAAGTTCCAGGATTTCCAGTTTACTTTCACTATGTTTTATGAGTCACTAGGAGATTTAGTAGTTTACTGGGGCACTGACTTTATCTATAGTTTACGGGTTGACTGACAGCTGACTGCCTGCAAACAGTCACTTCTACTCTGTTTATGTACTGCCGGTGAGCTATATTAAATACATTATGAAGAAGAAATTAATGCAAGATTGCAGCTTTACATTTCTGAACCTCATTCAGTTTTGGTTTCACTGATGCATTAGTATTTGGGAGTTGATCTGCTGGATTATTTAGGCTTGTTAAAGAGGTACAGCATGAAATATTACATTTTGACAAATACATAACATAAGAGAGAAATAAATATGTACAGATGTTGTGCAGTGTAAGAACAGCCAAAAACAAATTGCACTACTGGTTAAGGGTGAACAGAGCACTCTGTGGCCCTTTTAGGAAGGACTTAGTGTAAAGTTCGATAGAGCATATCTTTAGACCTAATTTAGTTTTTTTTAGGTAAAATAAACTCCATTTCCAGCAGGGAAAACTCAGGGATGGCAATGTTCAGCACTGAGCAGACAGCAATACAGGTGCACCAAAGTAGTTCTCACTTCAAAGGTATTTAATAGGCTATTGATCCGTAAGCAACTTAAGAAGCCCAGCATTACATTCCCATTTTTTCTACTCCTTATATTTTGTGTATGAATAACCCACAGGGTTGGGGCATTTACTTATTCCCCTATCCACAAGGGGTATGGGAGTCAATTCACAGTGTCCCACATTGTTGTCCAAATTATGTTTGAACAGATTAAGAGAAGTACTTTGCTTTATGTGGAGTGGAAGATGGTTCCATAGAAGCGGTATTCTCTGTGATTCATACATATCCTTCCAGCATGTCATATTAATTCTGCAAAACAGACTGAGATCCTTTGAGCGGGTGTTCACACTGCTACTGGACTTGTGCAATAGATTTGACAAGATGGGTGCCTCTGTAAGCAAGGCAGAGGTTCACTCTTAATAACCAATAAGGTACTAAGAAAAAGGACAAACCTGTGAGGTGTTTATGATTTAGGCCCTTGATTTTTTTTTTTTTTTAGCAAGAAAGAATTGTGGCCATTCCAGTTATGACAAATGTTTGCACAGGAGCATACCAAAAGGGTCACTATACTCAATGATTGGCCTAATGAGAGCTCAATGCAGTGCAGTGATTACATCCTTCGACATGGACGCCATTGCCTTTAGATGAAAGCTGTGTGATGAAGAAGGACTTCCTTACAATAGTGGATAACATCGTCAACAAAGTACAGTTCATTCTCAATACAGTTTTCCAGATTCCTGACTATATGATTACTTTTCAGGGGGGGGTATTATCAATGTGATAGTCACATGGAAGATCATTTCATTTCATTCCATGGTGTTGATGCCAACCATTTGTTTTGGAAAGGCCCTCTTGGAATTTACACTTGCATCAAGTTTAACAGTCATCTGCAATCTTGGTCAGCCATAAACCTTTAACATTTGTTTTGACCTCCGAGAAGTAAATGCCAAAGAGGAGTTCTTCTCGGACTGAACCCTGAGGTATACTGCTAGTGACAGATCTTTCAGAAGAGGTACAGCCACCTACCCTAATTTCCTGGGTGCTATTTGTAATTACATTTAGTTGGTAGAATTTATCCATGATACCAGAGGGCGGGATGGTGTTGAATGCCTTGGCGAGGTCTAGCTACACAGTGTACACTCATATGTCCTCATCCATTGCCTCCATAATATTCCTGAAGAAATCACGAGGTTAAGTAGGCAAAATCTGCTCTTGAACTCAAACTGGTTAGGGTTGAGAGTGTTTAGGTTGCTCACATTGTTATTACTTGTTCCATAATAATCTATTCTGCAACCTTACAGATAAGGCTGATGAGGCTTATGGATCTATAATTACCTGGGAAGTATGGCCTGATGGTGACACAAAAGGGGGCATATAGTTAACTCTGATATGATAAAGGGTTTTGTTAAGAGTTAAGTTGGATATGGAGGAGCTCTTGGTTATTATCTTGTTTAATGAGCATGGCTATGAATTTTTCTAAAGAATATGGAGACACCTTTGCCTTTAGTGCCTTTATCAAAAGCAGTGGGCATGAACATGTGGAATGTCTTGAAACCCTACAATGCCAGAGTGCTCTCATCAGTCCTGAACCAGATCTCTGTTGCAATACATATATCAACATTCTCTAGAATAAGTGGTGTCTGTAGAGAGTAGAACTTGTTGTTTAGGCTTCTAGCATTAAACCAGGAGTTAGTATATATAGTAAGGGGGGTGGGCAAAGCCCTCCACATTGGGGGTGGGGGCATAGCCCCCACCTATTTTAAATATTGTAAACCACAGACATGAATTCTTACAAGTCAAATGAATAACTCTTTCCAGAAAATAATATATACCCAAACTATGTGGGGGGGCTGTGCCCCTCACACCCCCCAACTACATATACTAACTCCAGGATCACACTACAGTGGGGAACAGGGCATATACCTGTTTAGACGAATGAGTTTCAGTCAAATGAGTTTTCAGTGAAGTGAGTGTGTGTGTAAATATATATGATATACTGTCAGTGGCAAAGAATTAGGACTTTAAATCATGAATTAGTCCCAAGAAGATACACATCCTGCACACTAGGTAATATTTTTGCCTGCAGAAACAAAGTCAGACTAAAAGCTATAAAGAATAACGCATTTTTAAAGATGCAGGCAAAGACATTAGAAATGTTTAAAAAAACATACAAGCTTAACCAAGAACAGCTCTTCATCCCTCCAACAGTGGAAATAATTAAATGTGGAAAGAAAGAATAGAGCAGGGGAGGCCAACTCATTCTTTATAGGTACTCCTGTATCATCTCTGAGCTTGGAAAAAGATGAACGCACCCTTTGAGAACTCCTGTGTGAAGGACTTTAAATGGTAGAAAAACACTGAGAAACAAGGCCTTGCTGACTGACTGCACCTCAGAGATCATTTACATGTGTTTAGAGCAGCACCTTTAAACAAGGACAGTAAGTGCTACACTATAACACAAACTCTTATTCTTACTTACTGGAAGATGAAAACTACTTATTTCAATTGCTGCTTTTGAAGCTACTAGACATTTTTTCTAAACAATAAACATCACTGATCAAAGTGTAGCCTCTCTAGTATACTACCTTTTTCTTCAAGATAACCCGTTGTGTCTTTGGCTCAACATCCAAAACTAACTCTGCAGAACTGACCCCCTTAGACGTGGACACTGGTCTTCCTGGGCCTTGTTCACATCTGAAATGACAAGAAAATAAAAAAAAATTACGTCACACTTGGGCAAAGTAATAAGAACATAAAGCATTAACACAGATAATGCATCTCATCTCTGCATAAAAGGACTAAAGAGAATATCTGCATACAAACAGCCAGAGAGATCAACATTATCAGTGCGCTACTGATAAGCTTGGTAGATGAAAGCATATTCCAATTAACAGTATTACACTCTTTTTAGCAAACTGATCTTTGTTTGTGTTATAAAACACATTCAGAAATCTAGATTCTCAACAGTTGTGGGTGCACATGGACAGACACAGACACACGCAAATCTATACACTAGACTGCATCGCTATCACTTCTACAAGATAATTCCGAGATGACAAAGTACTGGTAAGTCCCACTGCTAACACATGACATATACAAATTAATTTTATTTAATAGTAACTGTTTTTAACTTCCATTTCATATGAACACAACATTTTACAAACTGAATAAAATGATTTAACAAATTAGCATTAAAAGTTATTGTATGCTTGCTAATCTCTCTATCTGATTACCACAGACATTTACACAGCTCACAACCTGCTGCTGCAGTCTCTCTCTCTCTATCTCTCTCTGTGATATCCCCCAACTTTATTAGGGACTAATCACACATGAAACTTTACCAGCTGCAACTCTACACTCCTAATGAAGTCTAAACAGCTCCTCTAGTAAAAGGTCAGGAAGCAAATCTCCAATGGTTTGGGGGGGTGAGAGTATGCAGCCATTATTCTTGCAAAGTGAATCTGCTGTTACCTGTCTTGCATGACATGATGTAGATACTGCCTCATTTATGATACTGGCACTCCCATACAATGCTGCTGGTGTGTACTGCATTAAAATTTGCAGTACCGTACTCACCCTGGCTGACACTAGACATTACGTAAGGTAGTGCTAGTCCCTCTCCACCAAACACATCTCATACAGGAGGACAGATCAATTAATTCTACCTGTCGTTCTGCAGATTCAGTCTTGTTTTTAAACTTGGGTCACCAATGAGTACACAGATGCCTTCCCCTTGTATTGCAGGACTAGTCAGCTGTTATTTCTAATCAGTGTTCACAAATCCATATATAAGCAGTTTTGCAAATGATTAAACACCCTTGTCTTAAAGACAAGAAAGACTGATTTTCACATACAGACAGTAACAATAAAACTAGAACCAAAGACAGCCTTAGAAGACAGCAGCTTTTAAGACTCCGAAAGTTTTTCATACAAACATCCAGTTTCTCCTAAGCTCTTTCTCAAACTCACTGCAGAGGGCCTACACTATAAGAGCATACATCTATAACTTCCATAATAAGTACCTTAATTAAAGTTACCTCTCTCTGCAGATCCACAGTGCTACAAAATCAGAAACAAATCCTAAGTATCAGGAAGACTGAACTGTAGTCAGTAGCGCTGTCTCTAGCATCCGCACAAGCTGCTACTGCCATAAGAGAATAATCCATTTGCTTATCATTAAATAAACTATGGTAATGATAAAAAGAGCTTGTTACAGAAGGGTGCTGAATTCTTACTATTAACAGACAGTCTCTAAGAATGTCTTTATTACACTACATCTGACACTGTACAGCCACTACATACTGCCCGCCATAAGGAAACATTTCTAGTGAAAAAGATCAGTATTAGGATCTAATGTCATTGAGAGGAACAGCATACCAATAAGTCACATCTGTGTTTTATTTTAATTTCTCCCATGTCTCGTGGCCTTCTAAGACCACCAAACCCCATAATTTTCTATTTAACCGACTCATTCTCACCACTCCTTGGCATCCAGAGACACTGAGAACATGAGGTAGGAGTCAAGGATTATGGGTCATTGCCCTTGGGAAAGCAGGAAATCTCTCTCTTACATACCTAGCTCCTCTGTCCCAAGCAACTTAAAGTGTACTCCAGTGAGGCAGGCTCTACAGTATCAGCCAGTAATACATGCAGGTTTCCTCGAATGCACAAAATTTTGGTACAGCAGATAGTGATACTTCACAGATCAAGAGAACATCTCCATGATATACACTTAGTGTTTTGCATATAGTCTCCACCAGGTGTCACCCATGTTATGGATCAATTGCCACCTTTCTGCAGAATGGGTTAGTCATATTAGCCACATATAGCACCCACCCAGCTCCCCCAGTGCCCTGATTTCTAGAACATTCTGGGCAACACAGGTCATGCTTATCATTTTATCCCACTATACAGTTTGTGTTTTTACCTTCTACAAAATAATTTAACTGCATTTTAAATTCACTAAAATTATTAATTCAATTTTTCACAGTCTTGGCTAATATTTGGTAACAGTTCTGTTCATTTTCCTTCTGGTTTAATATGTTTTAAGTAGAATATGAAAGTTTTTAAGCAATCTATCAGGGGTCCCCTAAAACAGCATAATGTTTAGGTGTGCAAACTAATGATAACAGACCTTCCATACCTCATGTTTGCTCTAGTGTAAAGATATTTATTCCCTTTCAGCATACAAGGTAAGTGGTACAATGCACTTTACTACCTTTTCTCCAAGTCTTCAAAAAGAATGAGAATGTCACAAGGGACTGATAAAAAAAAATCTCTAAATCAAGTACAAAAGTGCTTCCCTTCTTCATCCTTAAGGCTATCCCTAACTATGCCTTATCTTTGGAACAAGCATCAAGCAGCATTAAAAGCCTGTTGTCTAGATAAGTGAAGCACAGGTTTATACAAACAAGCCTTGCATTATAGCAAATTCAGAACAAGCCTGTCAAAGAGGCAGTGTGTAAAGGACTGGACAATACTCCTTTAAGCAGCCATGCAAATCTTAGCAGCCAAAATGTTTCAGGAGAAAGTACAAGAGGTTAACTGTACATCTGATGTGATGGCTACAAACCTGACTAGAATGATCCTTACCATATTTCCTGCAACAAAATGTAGCACTGTTAGTCACAGTAGCAATCACTGAAGAATAAAGAAGCTGTAGACAGTTCCTGCACACTTGTGTACATTATCTGAGTTAGACGTGCAAATAATGAGAGCAACATACTTCCATCAGGTTGGCTGTTTTCATATTTATACAGTGACGTGGACAATTTAAATTAAAAGCATGCTGTTTAACAACTGAATACTTTACAAAATTTACAGCAAAATCATTTTAAGGTTAAAAGTTAAACAGAAATTCCATATCAGACTACAAGAAGAAGAAAAAAAAATGCAACTTGAAGGTCGTATCAGAAATAACAAATTAAATATATGCCAAAGTACAACCATACCTGTTTTACAATAAACAGAAAAATATGAAGACTTATGTAAACACCTATTTTAAACAACATTATGACTCTATCAGAAGTAAGACAAGTAAATGCAAGTCTTCTCATAACTTCTACAAATAAAATGTAACTTTAAAAATGCTAAACACTTTTACATCAGGAGTGAGAAACAACAGATATGTACTTACTACATCAGTACATCTACAAATTAGATCATATAACATCAGTTGCTCTAAAACTGGGTTTTCTTGTTTGAGTAACTATGCTAGATTCATCCCGTCTTACATTTCAGCTCCTTTTTATCTCTGAAGAGTTACATCTAGAGTGAAGGCATCTTATGCCAGAGCATGCAATGACATTGTGTGTCACACTGGGAGTGCATATCTTGTTCTGTTTGTCCACGGTTACTTAGCAAGGGCCATAGATGCCAAGAAATTCACCTCAAGAGTGGAGCAAATTGAAGCCTGACTTCCATGTCATGAACACCGATCCTAATCAACTTATGTGTTTGAGACATGGATGCTAGAAATTCACCTTAACAGCAAAAAGGTGAATCGTGACATCCATTTCTCGAAAAAGTAACAGTAGTTTAGGATTGGCGATTCAATCATAATTCTTTATAGTGCATAGTGCTTTACCTGCTTCACGTACTACTAGTTACAGTAAAAAAGGGAAAAAAAAGCCAAGTGTTCAAAGCTATACAGCACTTAGCGAGTGTTGTCCAAAAGGGTGTATAACACAGTCTCTTTCATTTACACTTATCTTCCATTCTTCCATGCCACTCAAATGTCCAGATTTTTACAGAGTGCCTAGATTTTTGCCTCATTATGTTGGGTCCGTTCCTCATAAAATCAGTGTTTTTTGGACAAATTATTGATGGTTAAATTCATAAAATAATGAAATGTATTTAAGTTTAAGACCTTGTACGCTTTAGAAAATGCAGGTGAACACAAACTATGTTATTTTAGTTACTTTCCAAGTTTACAACAGGAAGGCAGGATCATGTTATCAGTATGGCCTGCAGGCAGAAATAAATCTTTCATTCTGCTGGTGTCATTTGGTGGTCAGTACCGCCTAGCCTGAGATTCATCCTTAACAATTTAAGCACAGGGTGCTTAATATTTGTTAAGGTTATGTCTCACACCACACCAGTGCTTATCTGATTTGACTTTTTCTGAATATCAGTGCATAATCACTACACTTCATGCATTACATAAGTTATGATCAAAGGGACAACTTCATAAATCTTTGTGGAGTATGCGGAGCTTCAGCTGCCTTAATATACAATTAGTTACATGAAAAGAAATAGTAGTACACAATGTTTTATAGCTTTGAAAGCTACAACACACACAGCTCTACTTCTCAGACAATGCTGAGAAGTGAAATGCCTATATGACTATGTTAAAAAGATGTAATAATTTCATGCTGCCACACACAGAAAAAAGTGTTCTACAGCTTCTAAATTTGTTTTTGCTAATTGCCACTATTCTGTGCTGGTCCATTACACTTTAGTCTTGGAAAGCTGTTTAACATAAAGTTGTCTTTTACCAGAATTCAGAGCCAAGTTGCAGCACTCCATGCACTACAGGAGGCTATTCTTATGCATTCACCAGCGAACATCTACTTGAAATCAGCTGGGCGTATAAGTGAATTTAAGTACACTTTTATCTACTCTTTTGCATATAGTACTGTATTTAATTTATTTGACTGCGGTGGTGGTGCTGCAGTAGCGTTGTCGCCTCACAGTAAGACGCTGTCCTGTTCGATTCTCAGCTAGAGCGTCTTCTGTGTGGAGGCATGCGTGAATGGGTGTACCTTCATTGAAGGTTGTGCGTCAGGGCCGACAACTTGGCACGTAAAAATCTACTGCCAATCATTAGCGGACCGGAGTTCCGCTGTGGCGATCCCTAACCGGGAAAAGCCTAAAGACACAACAACAACTGTATTTAATTTATTTATTTGTGTTTTTCACTGAATATTAACTCAACTGAAGTTGTGGCTCTCTCTACAGTTAGTTCCTCACCCACTCTCCCTGTCCTTATTTTGGTATTAATGTTGGTGGCTTTGAAATTGCCCACCCCTCTTGTAGATTTGTATTTGGATACTCCTTCTGGGCCCATTTCATTTGCTCACTCAACTGAGTGCAGTGAGATCATATTCTGATTTCAGGCACTCCTACTGCGTACAGAGAGAGCATTTGGGTAGGACAACCCCTGTAGCCTCTTAATCCTGCTCTGTTCCCTCCCTCAAAAAAAAAAAAAAAAAAAATATATATATATATATATATATATATATATGTATATATTTATTCAGCTGCTCTTACTGTAACTGTCTTAGTTGCTCTTCTGTGTGCTGTTATCTGTTCAGTCGCTCTTACTCTGCACTTATTACTGCTTCTTAGTAGTCTTCTAATTTACTGCCTTCTGCACTTAACTTTTTAGTCATTTGTTACTTTAATTGCATTTATTTGAACTGTATTTGCCGTGGTGTTGCTACACACTCGGGTGTGCTGGCCTGCACTACAATTTGAATTGTATTTACTGCTGTTTTACCTGCTTTTCTGTAACAAAAAAAAAATTCTAAAGTTGTTTCCTGGCTTTCCTGTTACTAGTCAAGTCCAGATACAGACTTGCTGTATCCAGGACTATTGGTAAGCTTCTGAGCCCCCCAAGCCTTTATGTGTTGGAGGGAAGCCTTCTAGCTTATCAGTTGGAGTGGTAAGCCCTAGGTAGCCTATCTACCACGGGAAGAGTGGGTTTTGGCCCTGGAATTATAGTTCATTGGCCATTTGAGCAGTTTTTCCATCTCTTTCTGGTTAAAAGCCCATTTTGCATTTGGTCCCTGCCTTTCCTATAACTAGTGTAGTCCAGGTACAGATTTGCTGTATCCAGGACAGTTGGTAAGCTTCTGAGGCCCCAAGCCCTTCTGTGTTGGAGAGAAGGCTTCTAGCTTATCAGTGGGAGTGGTAAGCACTAGGTAACCTATTTACCACAGGAGGAATGGTTTCTGGCCCAGAAATGATAGTTTATTGGCCATTTGGGAAGCTTTTCCATCTCTTTCAACCTTCTGATTTAAAAGTCTGTGTTTGCGCTTGTTTCCTGCCTTTCCTGTTACTAGTCTAGTCCAGGTACAGATTTGCTGTATCCAGGACTCTTTGTAAGCTTCTGAGCCCCCCAAGCCTTTCCGTGTTGGAGGGAAGCCTTTTAGCTTATCAGTGGGAGTGGTAAGCATCAGGTAGCCTATCTACCACAAGAGGAGTGGTCCCTGGCCCACAAATTGTAGCTATTGGCTGTTTGATCAGTTTTTTTCCATCTCTGTCAACTTTCTGGATTGAAAGCCGCACTTGTGCCCGTTTCCCGTCTTTCCTATAACTAGCCTAGTCTGGTTACAGAGCTACTGTATCCAAGATTGTTAGTAAGCTTCTGAGCCCCCCAAGCCTTTCTGTGTTGGAGGGAAGCCTTCTAGCTTATCAGTGGGAGTGGTAAGCACTAGGTAGCTTATCCTCCACGGGAAGAGTGAGTTTTGGCCCAAAAACTGTACTTTATTTGGTCATTTGGGCAGTTTTCCATCTCTTTCAACTTACTGGCTTAAAAGCCTATGTTTGTACTTGTTCCCCGCCTTTCCTGTAACTAGTCTAGTCCAGATACAGATTTGCTGTATCCAGGACTCTTTGTAAGCTTCTGAGCTCCCCAAGCCTTTCTGTGTTGGAGGGAAGCCTTCTAGCTTATCAGTGCGAGTGGTAAGCATTAGGTAGCCTATCTACCACAAGAGTAGTGGTTCCTGGCCCAGAAACTGTAGCTATTGCCCATTTGGGCAGTTTTTTTTTCCATCTCTTTCAACGTTCTGGTTTAAAAGCCGCACTTGCGCTTGTTTCCCACCTTGCCTGTATCTAGCCTAGTCCAGATACAGAGTTACTGTATCCAGAACTGTTGGTAAGCTTCTGAGCCCCGCAAGCCTTTCTGTGTTGGAAAAAAGACTTCTAGCTTATCAGTGGGAGCGGTAAGCACTAGGTATCCTGTCTACCATGAGAGGAGAGGTTCCTGGCCCAGAAACTGTAGTTTACTGACCATTTGGACAGTTTGTTTGTCTCTTTCAACTTTCTGGTTTAAAAGACCACATCTGTGCTTGTTTCCCATCTTTCATGTAACTAACCTACTGGGTAGCACTAGAAAGCCTTAAACTGATACAAGCCTTCTAGCTTAGAAGAGAGACTTTGGAGTGATTAAGTATCAATTTTCTGTACTGTCTTGCTGTACTTAACTGTTTTCCACCTAAATGCAGATTTTCCAGCATTTATTGTGATTTAAAAGCTTGTGTTTTTTCACATATTGTACTTATTTGACTACCTGCACTTTTATAAAGTTTTTTGTTAAAATTAAGAAGTTATGTACTCACCATAACGTTCCATCTGAGTAGGTGACTTCATTTGTCTGCAACCTTTGGGTCTTGGATCCAAACTCGGATCCGAGCCGGCAACTTATTTCATAGCTTAGAGATCCGAGCTCCTAGCTCCTCCCCTAACCCATAATCCCCTGCCAACCCTGACTGACCTCAGATCAAGTTTGCCCATATACAAAAAAGCCGAAGGCTAATACATCCCGAAGGATAACACAGAAGGACATACAGGAACAACAAATTTATGAGGGCCAGGGGGAAGGAGGGGGGGATGGTTGCAGACAAATGAAGTCACCTACTCACATGGAACGTTATGGTGAGTACATAACTTCTTAATCCGAAGTAGGTACTTCATTTGTCAGTAACCTTTGGGACAGAGTCCCCAGCTACCTGAACCTTGGGTGGCCATCATGGAAGGATGTTCCGGAGCACTGCAGAGCCAAAGGACGCTCTCCCTCTGGAGATGATGTCCAGCTTAGAATGGCTGATAAAGGTATGAGATGAGGCCCAAGTGGCCGTGGAACAAATATCATCCAGTGGAACTCTAGATCTAAAGGCCGCAGAGGTAGATACAGAACAGGTAGAGTGCGCATGAATTCCCTGAGGTGCAGGTCTCCCAGAAGTGTCATAGGCCAAGAGAATACAATGTGAGATCCATCGTGATAAAGTGATCTTAAAGACAGATTTACCTAGGTTAAATATGGAAAAGGAAATAAACAACTGGTCGGATTGCCTATGACCAGCAGTCCTGTGAATGTAGAAGCGCAGTTGTCTGTGCACATCTAAGGAATGGAGTTTGTATTCTCCCTTGTTCTAATACTTAGGGAAGAAAACTGGTAGGTTAATGGACTGATTGATATTGGCCTCTGAAGCCACCTTGGGAAGAAAAGAAGGATTGGTCCTGAGGTACACTATCCTGATGAAAGGCCAAGTACGGGGTTTTCACACAAAGGGCCTGAAGCTCGGAAACTCTTTTCCCCGAAGTAATAGCGACTAGGATCGCCGTTTTCCAAGAGAGGTACTTAAGATCGACCGAGGCAGCCGGTTCAAAAGGGGGAGCTGTCAAGGTCTGTAAAACTAGAGCCAAATCCCAAGGGGATACAATTTCCCTGACAGGAGGTCTGAGCAAGAAAGTACCCTTGAGAAAGGTCTTACACAATTTCGCTGTAATCAAGGGGCCCGATTCATGCCCCACATGGTAATAAGAAATAGCTGCTAGTTGAACCTTGACCGTAGAGCAGCTAGCCCCCTGATGGAACAGACCTGTAAGGAACTCCAACACAGACGGTAACGGGGCTGTGAAGGGATGTAAGTTATTATTCTCCGCCCAGATGGAGAAGCGTTTCCACTTACTATGACAGACTTTCCTAGTGGAAGGTTTATGTGCTGCTACGAGAATGGCTTTGACCGGTGAAGAGATTCCGGGAGTCCTAACTAGGAGTGGAACTGGAGTAGCCACGCTGTCAGCTTGAGGTTGTCCAGATTCGGGATCGGGAGGTCTAGGGGATGAGATATTAGATCCGGGAGGGGATCCAGAATCCACGGCAGATTTACCAGATGAGACCACAGGTAAGGGAACCACGTTTGACGAGACCAGAATGGGGCAATGAGGATCATCCTGCTCCCCAACCGACTGGCTTTCTGTATGAGTTTCAGCATCAAAGGCAGAGGAGGGTAGGCATAAAGTAGACCGGGGGACCAAGCATGCACCAGAGCGTCTCTTGGGGATTCCCCGACGGGGGGAATTAGAGCGAAGTAGCTGTTGCATTTCGTATTCGAGGGTGAGGTGATGAGATCGCAACAGGGTTGCCCCCACACAGCAAAAATCCGCTTCGCTACCAGGGGATTGGGAGACCACTCGTAGGGGGAAAGGATGGTGCGGCTGAGTCTGTCCACCAGTATGTTGGACCATCCCGGAATGTGCGTTGCAACAAGAAAGCGGTGGGTAGAAATCGCCCATTCCCACACTCTCATGGCCTCTCGACAAAGAGGATAGGACCTGGTTCCCCCCTGTTTGTTGATGTACCAGACCAATGACATGTTGTTCGTCTGTATCGCAATAGTCCCTACCAGAAGAAGGTTCTGTAGTGCTTGCAACGCCAATAGCACCGCCCTCATCTCCAGGACATTGATATGCAAGGAGGTCTCTGTGCTGTTCCACGTGCCTTGGACCATCTTGCCTGCGCAATGCCCCCCCCACCTGAGGCAAGAGGTGTCCGTGGTCACCGTGGCGAGGGGAGGAGGCGTGGAGAAAGGACGTCCCGTATGGAGATCCGGGGATTGGAGCCACCATACGAGAGCCGTCCTGCACGCCTTGCTGATGGAAATAGGATGGTTCAGGGGGTAACGTTGAAACGACCATTGGACTTGAAGGGTCCATTGCAGTACCCTCATGTTCAGACGAGCCAATGGCAAAAGAGTGATTGCTGCCGCCATGGAGCCTAGAGCCCTCAGGACCAATCCCGCCAGTGGAGCTGTAGATTGGAGGATGGCCCGCACATGCAGCCTCAGGTTCTGAAGACGTTCTGTGGTCAGAAATGCTAGGAGATTTCTTGTATCCAATTTGGCCCCTATAAACTCTATCACCTGGGTAGGAGCAAGAGAGGATTTGTTCATGTTGATGGTGATTCCCAGCTGGGGGGCCAGCCGGAGGAAGTAGTCCCTGGCTGAGCAAAGTAGATGCCCTGTTGGGGCGGTCAGGAGCCAGTCGTCCAGGTATGGAAACACCTGCATTCCCTGGAGTCTCAGGTGGGCCACTATCACTGCTAATACCTTGGTAAACACCCTGGGGGCTGTGGTGAGACCAAAGGGAAGGACCCTGAACTGGTAGTGACTGGCTCTTAGTTGGAAGTGGAGAAACCTCCTGGATCGTCTGTCCATAAGAATGTGGTAGTACGCATCCTTGAGGTCTATAGAGCACATCCAGTCGTTCTCCCACAGTAGGGGGAAAATGGATTGAAGAGTGACCATTCAGAATTTTTCTTTGGTTACCGACAGGTTCAGTAGGGGGAAAATGGATTGAAGAGTGACCATTCGGAATTTTTCTTTGGTTACCAACAGGTTCAGAAGGGAGAGGTCTAGAATTGATCTTAAGTCCCCCCTCTTTTTTGGCACCAGAAAGAACCTGGAGTAAAACCCTAATCCGAGCTGGTCTGGGGGGACGGGCTGGATGGCTCCTTTTTCTAGCAGCTGCTGGATCTCTGCAGCTGCTGCCTCCCTCTGATCGGGTGGTACATCGGGGAGACTTTTGGTTCTGGGGACATGATATATGGGAATTTGGTAACCTCTCGATATGATACGAAGCACCCAGCGATCTGATGGACTCCCAAGCTGCCAGGTGCTTCGAGAAAGGCCCCCTGACTGCCTCCAGAGTGGAGCAGTCGGGCAACCCCTCAGGGTTGTTGCGTGGGTCTGTCAGAGAAAGGTTCCCTGTACCCAAAATTCTTCGGGCCCCCTCTGCCTCTAGGGCGGCGTCCTCCTTGTCCTCCTCTGCCAAGGAAGGACTGGTTGTCCGGAGCAGGCTGGGAATGTTGCGATTTCCGGAACCACATCATCTTCTATCCCTTTTGGTTCTTGGAGAAGGACCTTCGGGGAGTGGAGAAGCGGACTCCGAAGGCAGACAACGTCTTACTGTCCTTTTTGCTCTGGAGTAAAGTATCGCGAACAGTCTTGCCAAATAAGGCAGAACCATCAAAAGGGGCATTCACGAATGACGCCTTAAAGGGTTCCGCGAAGTCACAATGTCGGAGCCAGGCCTGGTGCCTCATGACTAGGCCTGCTCCGCTGGCTCTAGTGGCTCCCTCTGTAGCATGAGACAACACCCGCATAGAGGTATTAGATATCGATCTTAGAGTGGCCATGCGAGTGGAGTACAATTGTTTGTCCTCCGCCGACATGGACTCCAGAGGGGAAGCAGCGTACTCTTTGATAAGGTCTCGCTGCATCCTGATATCGTGTGCCATATAGTTCAGAGACCTTACTGAGAAGGTCGCTGAACTAAAAACCCGCTTCCCCAGGCGATCCATCGAGCGGGACTCTTTGCTCGGTGGATGGACTGAGGGACTCTCCTGAGCTAATTCCCTCTTGGTGGCTGCCGCCGTCAACATGGCATCTACCGGGGGACCCTTGCTCCAGTGGGATCTGTCTGCAGGGAGGCTCAGAATTCTATCAGGGCGTTTGGGAACTGGCTCCACAGTGTCCATCTCCTTACACGCCCTGGTGGTAATAAGGTCCACCAGGGGGTCGGCTGGAGGGGACACCCAAGAGGTAGACGGTCCTGCTCCGAATGCCTCCAGGAACACAGACTCGTCGGAGGAAGCCTTGGGGACAGACCACCCCCCCCAATCCTGAGTATTTCCATGATGTCTCCAAAGGAGACATCTTCGGGGGGTGACCTAGGGGAGCCTTCCCCTTCATCCAAGTCCGTGTCTTCTGTTAAGGACTCGGGGGAGTCCACGTGTCTCCTCTTACACTTGTGCTTATGAGGCACATCCTCGGGGGGGGGGGGCTATCCGAGGAGGTTTCACCAGCAACGACCTGTTCCAGGGGAATGACCTGAGACACTGAAGCAGGCTGTCCCTGAGGCCAGGTGATGGAAGCCTGACTCAGCCGAGAGGGAGTGCGGGGTGTAGCCGAAGCAAGGGCCGGGGGTCCGGATTTCCTCAACAGAGCCCTCTCCACTGCATCGAAGGCCGAGGGGGAGTCGCTCTCTCTGGGATCTGAAAGTCGACTCCCACTCAGATCCGATGGAGGGATCGGAACCAGCGCCGAGCCCATCGGATCCGAAGGACCCGTGTGCTCCGACCTGGACAGAGCCGAAGGCACACTGAATCCCACGGATCCGAAGCTCAGCCCACGGCTCTGAGAGCTCGGATCCTACAAGGAAGGACCCGACAGACTCGAGGGCAGAGTCGGATCCGAAGTACCCGGTACTGTCGGTGCCGACCCACCCCCGGCTCCAACGCTGCCCAGCTCCATATGCTCCGAACCCGAAAAGCAGGTCGGAGAAGGAGCTATCGGGGCAAAAAAAGGAGTTGAGCTCCCCCCCAAAGGAGGGGGAGGCATGAGCACTCCCATCTGCAGCTGGGCCTGGATGAACCTTCGCATCATCTGGTCCAAGTCCGCATCCGAAAGGCTGTAGGTAGATCTCGACGAGGCCACCGAGGCGGGCCGGGAGTGCCGCCTCGATGACCTCAAAGGGAGATCAGGTCTCCTCCTCCTCCTCTGGTCCCGAAGAAAAGCATGGGGATCAGAGCCAAGGAGGAGGAGACCTGGAAGCCGTGGAGGGAGAAGGCCGCTTAGCTGGGGGGGGCCGAAGCGGAGGCCTCGGCCCGCCGCTTGTGGTGCTTCTCCCTCCTTTTCTCCCTCCTGGCCTCCCTCTCCTCCGGCGCTTTAGTGGGAGTTTGAGTCCCGGCCAGAGGGAGGGAGACAGGAGTGGCCGCCACCAAGGACTGGGGTGGTGCCACGGGAGTACCGGAGGCCGAAGCCGGATTCGGGGGCAAAAGTCCCGCCAGGATCAGCTTCGACCAACGGTCTTTCAGTGCCCTGGGGTTGAACGCCTCACAAATAGAACACCCAGAGGAGAGGTGTTCAACCCCAAGGCACCGAACACACAGAGTGTGGCCATCCGCCGGTGAAAGCTTATGGCCACACTCAGTGCACTTTGAGAAAATAGGCTTTGGGGCCTCCGACATAGTTTTTTTTTTTTTTTTTTAACAATAAAAAGTTTAAAACTATGAATAAACTACCTCACACAGACCAGGCCCGAAAACACAACAGTCCACACACACACACACACACACACACACACACACACACACACACACACTATGCACCAGCGAAGGAGGGGGAGGAATTACACTAAAAAAAATAAAGGTATACTGACAAAAGGGAACCTAACCACACGCAAACACTTAACTATAAATAAAATGTGAAAAATATAGAGTTTTGCAACAAAAAAGTTGTCACTTATCTACCACACGCCAGGAGCTCAGGAATCTAGAAGCGGACTCAAGAGTGGAAAACTAGATCTGAGGTCAGTCAGGGTTGACAGGGGATTATGGGTAAGGGGAGGAGCTAGGAGCTCGGCTCTCTAAGCTATGAAATAAGTTGCCGGCTCGGATCCGAGTTTGGATCCAAGACCCAAAGGTTGCTGACAAATGAAGTACCTACTTCAGATAATTTGTTTAACTGTTGTAGGCTACAAACTAAAGTACAATCGCCTTTTCTGATTGTTTGTAGTCGTTTAAAGCTGTTTTAAGTGTATTTTTTTTTACTGTTTTTGCCTTATTTTTTCAAAAAAAAAAAAAAAATTCCTTGTTTCCTGCCTTTCTAAGCTAGCATAGTCCAGTTTTCAGGCTAGTGCTGAATTCAGGGCTGTGATACTAGTTTCTGAGTTGCCCATACCTTACTTGGATAGAAGGAAGTTTCCTGTTCACCTGTTTGAGAGGGGAGCTTTGAGCAACCTATCTATCCCTGGCGGAGTGGTTCCAGCCCAGAAGTTAGTAGTTTATTGGCCATTTTGGGCCAATTTCTCTCTCTTTTATTTCCCTACTATAAAAACTGTGTTTGCACGGTTTTGCGCACTGGGCAGTGCCAGTTAGCTACGGTTAAATTATTCCCGGCTCCACTAAATCTCCTCTTCAGTTTTTCCATTGAAACCTGTCTAACTCTCAATCTAAGCACTCAAAAAGCATCTTACAGCCCAGCACTTGCTCAGACCTAACAGCAAGCACTAATATACCCTGACACTGACTGCCCAGCAGGGCAAGGCTCTTTATTCACCTCTACCAACCAAGTGACTAAGCAGCTCACCCTACTATTCAGGCATGACCAAAGTGCAACTTCAGGTGCACTCTCCAGTCCAGCTGGTGAATCTGGGTATCCTGAGGCAATGTTATAACTGACTCATGTATACAGACAACCCTCTCCTCCTACCACAAAACACTAACATATGCGAGAGATGCAATTAAACAGCCAAATGGAAGCTAAGCTGTCTCCACCCAAGACTGGAACAGACAGTCAAGAGGAGAAGGTTAACACTTGCACCCCACCTCCAGCCACACACAGACCTACTAAAATAGCACTGGCAAAAAATACATATAAATACACAAAATCATATTCGGAGGCTCTAAATAAAAACCTGCAAAAGTATCAGAGACCTTCAAAGCAGACACCCAAACAACCTGCACTTCCCGTCACAAACCAAACAACACATAAAACACAAAATCAGTGTGCCACACAATCACAGCCCTTAAGGAGAAATAACATACCTAACACACTAGTAATAGGTGACTCTATAGTCAGGCACACTGACGTCCCACTCACTAACATGGACAAGCAGAAGGTTACTGTTAGCTGTTTGTCGGGAGCCAGAATCCGCCACATAACACAAGCACTCAGGTTACTCCAGAACAAGTACAAATATGACTCTGTCATTGTTCATGTTGGTGTGAATGACCTGAGACGTACCTCCCTGGACTACATGAAAAGAGACACTGACCCTGAGTAGCATCTGGCCCTCACCAAGAATGATACCTCAGTATAAAGAAAAAATGATCAATTTCAACAATTGGCTAAGCTTCTGGTGTCACTCAAAGGGGATCCAGTGTCTGTCAGCCTGGGACGACATGCTTGACAAGCCACGATGCTTCGCAAGAGACGGCTTGCACCTGTCACCCCTAGGCTTTCGAATACTGGCCAAGGCTCTTGCTGCCCCCATAATGCCTTTTTTAGGCAAGGCTCAAAAGTCAAACCCACTTCCATAAACAGCACAATTAACAAAAAACTGAGGGTTATGCTACTCAGCGTCATGAGTTTAAACCTCAAAATGCACATGCTCGAAGCACTCCTCAGTATGGAGAACGTCGACATCTGTGCAGTAACTGAAACCTGGTTCAAGGCTCCAGACAGCACCCCAGCACTACCGGGCTACAACTCATACCACACGTTTTGGCCACAGAACACAGACCAAAACACAAAAGGAGGAGGTATAGCCATATTCATCAAGGATACCTACACCTCCAGGTTAGTGGAGCAGCATGATACCTCTGAGATCATCCATGTGCAACTAACATCGGGCAAATCTGCAATGCAAATTGTGGCCTGCTACAGATCAACCTCCATGACCCAGGACCACCACTCCACCTTTCTGGAGACACTGGAAAACAGGAAGGTCCTACCGAACACACTGATATTGGGCAATTTCAATTACCCTACCATTCACTGGGAAAACTACTCGAGTACAAATTCCCAGGCCCAGCGCTTCCTGGAATTCATCAACTCAAACGCCCTGCATCTGCTGGTAAACTTCCCTACCAGAGATGAAAACATATTGGACCTGGTCATCACCAACATGGGCGACAGGTGTTCCACACCGGAGGTCAACACATCACTGGTTAGATCAGACCATTAACTAATCACTCTGGATGTCCACACCCCACCACCACCACCACCACAAACTAAGGAAACCACAGTAAATAACTTTTCTAAAGCAAACTTCACCTTACTTATGACAGAGGTGGTAAGTTTCACAGCCCCTACCCTAAAGGATAACGCTGCCCAAGATGCAGAAACCTTTACAAATGCACTCTATGAGCACCTTCAAGGATGCATGGATCATGCCATCCCTAGCAAAACCAAGACTCACTCCTCTAAGAGAAAGAAAACAGTTTGGCGGACCCCTGCAATAAACAGGCTATACAATAGAAGGAGGAAACTAGTTCAGAAAATAAGCAAATCCCATGAAGGAAAGACATCCTTGATCAGTATCAGTAAGAAACTAAGGTCCCACATGAAATCATCCAAGGCTAACTTCGAAAGAAAAATAGCCAAGGATTCAAAAAATAACCACAAAGCCTTCTTTAGCTATGTTAAGAATCTAAGTGGCAATTTGCAGATATGCACTGAACTAGTGCAAAATAGCACAAAATATACTGAACCTACTGATATTGCCAACATCCTAGCAGATAGATTCAGTGCAAACATCACCCCCCCCCACCTCCAAAAGAGCCCACATCAATACCGGAAAAGTGTAGTGTACCAAAAATCACAGACACACAGGTGAAAACAGCCCTTTCAAAAGCCAAAAACACAGGGTCAATGGGACCAGATGATGTCCCAGGCTGCGTCTTGCACGAACTACAGAATGAACTAACCCCCCACCTAAACACGCTGTTCACCCTCAGCCTCTCCACAGGCTACGTGCCCATAGAATGACACACAGCAACGGTTATTCCTCTCTACAAAGGAGGGGCCACAACTGATCCTGATAACTATCACCCCATAAGCCTGACCAGCCTGGTCTGCAAGGCTATTGAGCGCATCATCATGGAACTCATTAACAAAGACATTAGGAAACTCCAAACACTTGACCCGACCCAGTTCGGCTTTGTTAAGGGCAGATCATGCCTACTAAACCTGATTGACTTCTTCGAGACAGTCACCAAGGCCATAGACAAGGGAAAGGTGGTTCACACAGCCTACTTTGACCTCGCCAAGGCTTTCAACATCATTCTCCACTCGGGTATTACAGAAAAACTCACCAGCCTGAACATAAACCCCTACGTCACAAGATGGGTTGCCAACTGGCTTACAGACAGAACTCTCACTGTAAGAATAGCGGGCTCCAGGTCCGACTCTAAACCAGTCAAGTGGTGCCCCGCAAGGCTCTGTCCTGGGACCCCTACTGTTCGGCATATACTTCTCAGAAGTACAGGCAAACACAGGAGGACTACGGCTAATCAAGTTTGCCAATGACTGCAAACTGGGAGCCATAATTGACTCTCCGGCTGACATGGACATCCTCCAAAAGGGCCTTACTGAGATGGACACCTGGTGTCAAAGTCATGGCCTCAAGCTAAATGCCAAAAAATGCATAGTCATCCCATTTGGGAAAAACAAAACACCCACGAATTACCACAAAGGTGGCAGCCCCCTTAATATAGAAGAGGTAATAAGAGATCTGGGGACCCAGGTAGATAGTAATCTCTCCTTTGACAATCATATTGCCAATGTAGTTAGGAAATCCTTCTATGTGGCCCATCTAATTACTAATGGGTTTGCATCTAGAAATAAAGAGGTTATAGTGCCCCTCTACTCGTTACTCATTAGACCCATCATAGAGTACAATGTCCCATTTGGGATGTACCTCAGAAGACACTTCCAACAGCTGAAAAGACCACAAAAGTACCTCACCAAGAGGACTTCTGGCCTCAAACATATGTCCTATGCAGCCCGACTGAAAAAACTCCGACTGTCCTCAGTGGCATATCGCTTCCTCAGAGGTGATCTCTGCCTGACTTACAAAGCCATGTCCAACTCAGAATTGATGGACATGCTCCACCTAAAGAAATCCAAGTCACTGCGAGCCACGAGCTCTAGTGAGCTAAACCTCGCCACAACAATAAATAGAACATGCCGGAGAGATAGATTCTTGTCACAGAGACTCCCCATGCTTTGGAACAAAATTCCAAACTACATTAGGCAGAACCCCTCACTAACACTCTTTGAGAAACCTTGACGGGTGGATGGGTAACAGAAAATACACCCCTGGGATCACTTCATTGGCTTTGCTTGACAGAGGATCAGTTACTTAATCAATGGGGCGGCGAAAGCCGACACACTCTGGCTAGGCTTATAAATGTCCTCGGGCAGATAGCCTAGTACCTACCTATGAACCATATCTTTTAATAACTTCAGCTTCAGGGATTCAGAGCATCAGAGAGTATTAACCCTTTCAGTACTGAGCCTTTTCAAAACTACTGACTGCTTCTGCCTGTTGTTTACCTTCTGTATACAACTGCCTGTATCTTCAAAACAGTTTGACATATTACCATGCAGTTTTCTGGAAATATTACCACTGCATTCATCTATAAGACATCCTTAGATGGTGTTCCTACCCTCAACACCAACAAACCGTTTCTATCTTGAATTTTATTTATTTTTGTATGTTATGGTTAGGAGTGAACTATATCAAAATGCATATTCCTGTTTTGCCTTAAATACTGTATTATTTATATTTTGTTAGTTTATAGAGAGGGTACAGCTCAATTTCTATGTTGTAACATAAAAATAAACTATTGCTTTATATAAAAATGCATACTCCTCTGTATTTTTATGTTTCTGACAGTTTTATGTGTTAGTCTGAAGACACTTTTACTGTAAATGGAACTGTACTGCAAATGTCTTGACTGATTATGATAGTGAAAAGGAGAACAATACAGATAATACTTTTCAAATTGAGTAAGAGTAGCTTAAATCTGTAAAAAATGCCTACATCAAAATATTTACATAACACATCTAATTTATGTTGCTGCATGTTGAAAGAGTCATATCTTATCTTGTTTTGATTAGTTTATTTTTAGTTTGCAAATATACAGCAAACTTAACATCAGTTCAAATATGACTTGGTTTTAGAATGTCAGATGTAAGCAAGACAGTTTTAAGAAGTTAATAAACATATCTTAAAAGTAAAATTTTAGCAGTAAACTGCTGTGTACAATACTCTCTGCCTACATAAATCCATACTCTGCAGAGGAAAAAAATATGTGCATCTTGTGAACTGACTTTAAGGACCATAAAAAGCAATGTTAAAGTTGCCCACTTTTTCAGCAAGAAAGCAAAGGTAGAATTAATATAGCAAATCCTCATGTTCAGTTTGTCAGCAAGTGATCACAAATAAACCACAATTTCATGACAACATTTATTAGAAAAACTGCTGTCAATCAAGGATAACCCAGCAGAGAGTAAACAAAACCCTTTGAAAACCTGTTCATGTTGAACTCTTTTTTTCTATTAACTGCAATAAACAAACACTCTGTCAGAGAAAGCAGCATAATCCCAGTTATGAAGCAATATTCCAGTACTAAAATGGAGGTAATTTCACCATGACTTATTCAAAGTGTATGGGAAATGGTACTTGTAGTGCTGCAATTAAGCTCCAAATTTGAGAAGACAACTGAGTTAAGCACATTTCTGACAAAAGGTGTTAAGCACCTTTCAGTGCTGTTATGCTCTATTCTCATGCTGGAACATTAACAGAGACCATTACAGAATAGAGGCTGTCACTAAATTAGACACATTTCACTTTTAACTGTTGACTGTGATGCAGTGCTAAGTGCTTTACTGCTTCACTTTTCTTTCTTTCTGCATCCCCGTTGGACCTTGCCCCATGGCAGAGGAGGGGAGTGATGGTGGTGTCCCCATTCTGGGAGTGGGCTTTCATCTCATCAAGCCACACCTCCTGGTGGAAGCCCTCATTAGTGAGTGCACAAGAACATGCTTTCACAGAGGAAAAGCACTGTAGGTTCCCATGGTGAAGTGAGTAGCTTCTTCTTCCCACCCACAGGGTGAAAATTTACAAAAAAATGCCCTCGTCAGTGAGATGCCAACAAGGGCTCAAGCAATTCTCATTGCTGTTTGTACTATTGTCCCTAAATATGTTTCTTGCCCCCATACTGTACTGAGGTAATCCCCTAGTAAGGTGGAAAACAGAGCCAGTCATACTAGAGAAGGCTTGTTCTTTAGCAGGAATAGATGCAAAAAGTATTTAGAACAAAATTAAGATTTCTTCACCTATTAAGAAACAGTAGCAATCTCTTGGCATACTCATCTATTGTCTGAACCCACATGAACAGATCATCACCTATGTTTACATCATCTTTCATCAAAATTCAATTAATTCAGACACGTCTCCTTGGACCACCTCTGCTGCTAATGAAATACCAAATTAGTGTCTGAGGAACCTGCACTGCTCTAAAGGTGCATTAAATGTGCATAATTTAGAGCTCTGTTCACCTAGCCTTATCTGTCAGAAACTTTGGTTTGTAACTAGTACTTGGAATTATTTTATTTTCTCTCTCTTTTTTTTTTGTTCCCCATGGGACCTTGCCCAGCAGGTCCACTACTGACACCTCTAATTGTCCCATTAATTTCTGGGCCAAGGAAACGGGTCCCTCTTAAATTGGGTGAGAGATCTTTCACCCATTCATTAGAAAATGGGTTACCTGATCAACTTTCCTGTTGAGAGTCAGGTATTAGGGAGTGGGCTAGCTTGCTAGTCTAAGGTGGATAGCCTACCCTGTCTTCACTGAGAGCACCCCCCCCACCACCTGAGCCAAATACTGAAATTCCCAGAGCAGTAGCATGCCTCCACATACCAGATTCCCAGTGGCTTTCTGGTGCTATGCACTATGACTGTACCAGTTCTACTGACCTGATCTTCACTGGGTAATACCTATTGCTCCTGCAAGGTGTTACCTATATGTGAGCCAAGGTGCTTCCATTCCCCACAAGGCATCAGTGAAACTGGCCATTCATTACTTTGTTCCCTAGCTAGCTCATACTGGCTGTGCACCACTAATCAAACTTGGGTCACCTAGGCTGTAATCAGCGCTTTATCTTTCTTTGCCATGCAACTGGCTCATCACTTTGCATTCTTTAACTGTAAGAAAGGGGTAATGTTCATTTTAACTATCAGATCTTGCAGATCAAGAAATATCTGAATCTTATCATTCTTTACACAATAATCATCCTATTCACCCATTCTATTGAATCCTACTGCTTCTTAATGGTATCTACACAGTCCACTCTCTTCAATTCCTGTTCTAGTTTATTTCTGAATGCTATGGGTACTTTTCTGGGGGCCATGTACTACTGAGGGTTTTACTTCTATGAGATATTCTTCTAGCAAAGTTCTGAAGCCTGCAATGAAATCAACATATCCTTGGTTAATATCACTGATAGCTTTACATAGTACCAAGATGTATTCATGAATCTGTGACTACACATGCAAACCTTGAATTTACATTGTGAATTCTTTTACCACACCTAGCTTTTCACATTCCACATGACCCAAAATATTAGGAGACCTAGATTCCAAATGTCTCTGTGTGTTACACTGGGAGAGCTGTACTAGTTATTTGTACTGATGTGCATGGAATAAATTCCCAGTGGTGCTATTCAGTGGCTGGAATATGTTAATGTGTACACAGTTCAATTCTCTTAAGAGCCATCTAGTCCCATCTATTTAAACAATTTTTATGAAAATATAGCACTGTAATCCTGTATCTAGTTTGAAGACCACATCATGCCAATCAGTTCTTCCGTTTTCTTCCCAACACTCTGCCTTGCACTTGTGTCACAGTTTTTCTAATGCATTTTTAAACTTCACTGTATGAATTCTTTTTGTTTCAACAGCATACAAGTTCAACAACCTATACATTCTTCTGAACACACTTCTCTTATGATTTACAAATTTTCAAGAATTTCCCTTTCTAATACACATTCTGCAAGCTTGATTAAAACCTGGACAATGAGTGCTGTTATGCTTAAAGCCACTCCTACTACATGCTTGAATTAAAATTGAGATTGGTCTCAAACGGCACTCATTCTTATATCCATTACTTTTAGAATAAATTAGTGCTTGTTTTTCTTATGTTTGCCTTATTACCTTAACTCACATTTTATCTCACACATTCTTTTCATTGCTTTTTCCCTTGCACTGGTCATTTCATGAACTCATCTCTTAATGTTCTTCCCACTGTTTCATCCTTTTCTGTGTCACAAATTATTCTCTGTCATATGTCAAAATCATACAGGTAATATACACACCTATGTCTTTATAACTGCCTGTGCTCATGTGACGAACAAATGTCTAATGAATGGCAAATTCCTTTTGAGACAGCAATAACTATGTGACTCATCTCTTTATACTGCTATTTTTGTCTATAGCCACATAATGTTAAGTGCTTGCTAATACCTTTACTAATTCTCCCCAAGCAATACACAAAAATACAACACAATAACCTTTTTTCAGGTTTCTCAGCTATTCCACTTGTAGTGAAGAATAAAACAAATTTCTCTGTTAAAAGCTTTCAATTTTCAACTAAATTTCCTTTTAACACAAGAATTCCAGATGGGTGTAGCTGAGCTATCTCAGCTGAGAATTATCTTTCTGCAGTTCTGATTTTGTTTTTTTAAACACCTTTATCACACTATCACTTAAGGCATAGGCAAACATACATTAACAGAAAAAAAGAAGTTATGTACTCACTATAACGTTCCATCTGAGTAGTTGTACTTCATCTGTCTTCAACCTGTGGGTATTCGTTTACGAGACGGCCACACCACAAGCATCTGATCTGACCTCCAAGCTCCTCCCCTACCCATAATGCCCCTTCATCTCCTTCCTTCCCTCAGATCGAGTTTGCTGAATCAGAAAACATAAGCCCGACCCAAATAACCTTACCACTTAGGGTTTATACAGTACAAACCAAGTACAACCAGGACAGCCACAATGTGCACCTCTCCCATATACCAAAATAGGACAATAGTGACAAGGTCAGGGGGAAGGAGGGAGGGATGGTTGAAGACAAATGAAGTACAACTACTCAGATGGAACGTTATGGTGAGTACATAACTTCTTTATCTGAAGTAGTTTACTTCATTTGATCTTCAACCTGTGGGACAGAGCCCCCAGATACCAACATCTGGGTGGCCCTCATGGAAGCATATTTTGGAGCACCACAGAGCCAAATGATGCCCTACTCCTGGAAAAAAAGTCCAATTTGTAATGGGATATGAAGGTATGAGATGAGGACAGAGTAGCTGCAGAACAAATATAATCCGGCAACACTCTCGACCAGAAGGTTGCTGAAGTTGCCACAGATCTAGTGGAATGGGCTTTGATTATACCTGAAGGGCAGATGCATTTGTCAGAATATGCCCAGCTGATACACTGGGAAATCCATCTAGCAATGGTGACTTTGGAGACTGGTTTGCCTAAAAATGGTTTGGAATAAGAGACAAACAATTGGTCTGATTTATGGAAAGACTTCTTTCTGTGTAAATAACACCTCAGTTGCCCATGTACAGCCAATAAATGTAACTTGTATTCGTCCTTGTTTTGGAAATTTGGGAAGAAAACCGGAAGACTGATAGTTTGGGGTATACTGTTTTCGGAAGCCACTTTTGGAAGAAAGGAAGGGTTAGTGTGCAGGGAAACCCTGTCCTTATGAAAAACCATATATGGAAATTTAATGGATAAGGCTTGAAGTTCCGATACCCTCCTGGCTGAAGTGATGGCCACCAAACAGGCAGTTTTCCAAGAAGGAAACTGCAAATCTACTGTCGCCGCTGGTTCAAAAGGTGGGGAAACTAAAGCTTGTAAGACAAAAGTAAGGTCCCAAGGAGATGTTGGATCTTTCACTGGAGGTCGCAGCATGAAGGGTCCTTTAAGGAAAGTCTTGCAAAGACTGGACAAAGGTAAGAGAGCCATGTTTTCCCCCACATGGAAATTAGAGATGGCAGCCAGTTGAACTTTTATGGTAGAAGAGCTAGCACCTTGATGAACGATACCAGATAGAAACGCCATAACAGTCAGGACTGGAGCCGTAAAGAGATCTATGTTCCTTTGAGAGGCCCAAATAGATAAGCGCTTCCATTTGCTACGGTATATCTTTCTGGTAGAAGACTTATGAGCCACCACCAGAATGGTTTTAACTGGAGAGGATAACCAGGAGTCCTAATCATTACTGGAACTGGAGCAGCCAAGCTGTAAGCTTCAGACTGTTCAGGTCTGGGTGAGGAATCCCCAAGGGTTGAGAAATGAGATCCAGAACTGGATCCTAGAGTGGAGTCCCACAGGGTTCGGTCCTGGGTCCTCTCCTGTTTGGTATCTACTTCTCTGAATTCCAGGCCAGCACGAAGGGACTCTGCCTGACAAAGTTTGCAGATGACTGCAAGCTGGGAGCCATTATTAACTTCCCAAGTGATGTTGACATCCTACAGAAAGGCCTCACTGTGATCAACAACTGGTGTCAGAACCACGGCCTTAAGCTCAATGCCAAAAATGTGTCATCATCCCCTTTGCGAAAAACACGGTTCCCATGAATTACCACATCGATGGTATTCCACTGAACACAGTAGGCATTATAAGATATCTGGGAACACAGATTGACAGCAACCTCTCCTTTGACCACTACATTGCCACTGTGGTCAGAAAGCCCTTCTATGTGGCACATTTCATTACTAAGGGTTTTGCATCCAGGAAGAAAGAGGTCATTGTCTCCCTCTACTCTTCCCTCATGAGGTCAGTCATTGAGTACAATGCTCCAATTGGCATACACCTCACTAAACACCTGCAACAACTGTAGAGGCCACAAAAGTACCTCACAAAGAGGATCCTAGGCCTTAAACATTTGTCCTATATGGACAGACTCAAAAAACTCCAACTATTCTCTGTTTCATATCCCCTACTTAGAGGTGATCTCTGCTTGACTTACAAAGCCATGTCTGACCCAGCTCTGTTAGAAATGCTACGTCTAAAGAAATCCCAATCTCTCCGCACCACATGCTCCAGAGACCTCAACCTCATTACCCGCAATCAACAGAACATGCTGGAGGGACAAGTTCATAACCCAGAGACTGCGCATGCTATCAAATAGACTTCCCATACATGTCAAGAAGAGCACCTCACTGGCCCTCTTCAAGAAAAATCTTGATGAGTGAATGGGAAATCGAAAATTCACCCCAGGGATCACTCTAGTGGCTTTACTCAATAGAGGCACAAGGAACTAAGGTTGGGTGGCATGATGCCAGGGTAATCCTATGGGCTAGGCCTGTAAAGACTCCAGGGCCATTAGCCTAGTACACACCTATGAACCTATGGTGGAACTACAAGGTGAGACCAAAGAGAGGGGAACCACACTTGGCAAAGCCAGAATGGGGCAATGAGGATTACTGTATTCCCCAGCCTGCGAGCTTTCTGAAGAAACTTCGGGATGAGAGGTAACAGAGGATAAGCATAAAGAAGACCGGGAGGCCAAGCATGAACAGGTCCGTCTCTGGGGACTTCCACCTGAGGGGGGGGGGGTTCAGAGCAAAGAACTCAATGCATTTCACGTTGGAAGGAGATGTGAACAGATTGCAACAAGGCCTGCCCTACTTGAGGAAGATCTGCTCCGCTACTGAAGGATTTAGAGACCACTCGTAAGACATCAGAATAGTCCGGCTGAGGCTGTCCACTAAAATGTTGGACAGTCCAGGAATGAACATTGCCACCAGAAAGCGGCCGGTGGAAACTGCCCATTCCAACACTCTCATGGCTTCTTGACAAAGGAGGTAAGATCTGGTTCTGCCCTGCTTGTTGATATACCAGACTACTGACATGTTGTCTGACAGGATGGCCATAGTCCCCAGAGGAAGATGGGCATGAAGGGCCTGCAACGCTAGAAGAACTGCCCTCATCTCCAGGACATTGATATGCAAATTGGTCTCGGACGGGGACCAAGTGCCTTGGACTGCCCTTCCCGAGAAATGCCCCCCCCCACCCAAGCTGGGAGGCATCTGTGGTCACTGTGGTTGTGGGGAATGATGGAAGAAAGGGACATCCTTGGACAAGATCCGGGCAAAGAATCCACCAGATGAGTGACTCTCTGCAGGCCCATGATATGCTTATCGGATGAGATAAAGGTTAGACCAGAAGGGACCAATGCACCGCTAACGTCCACTGGAGTACTCTCATGTGAAGACGGGTGAATGGTAGGAGGTTGATGGTGGCTACCATGGAACCAAGAGCCCGTAGAACTGTAACTTCTGAAGGGGTGGTGGACTGAAGAACGTAAGAGATGTGAAGTTTCAGATTGTTTACCCTCTTTAGGGTGAGACAGACTCTCATTTGTATACTGTCTAGCTGAGCTCCAATGAAGTCTAATCTCTGGACTAGGACCAGTGAAGATTTGCTGAGGTTGATCATGATACCCAGTCTGTTTGTAAGAAGAATAAAGTAATCCCTGGCATGACACAGTAGATGCCTGGTGGGGGCAGGAAGGAGACAATCGTCCAGGTAGGGGTAAAACCTGGACTCTCTGAAGTCTCAGGTGGGCCGTTACCACTGCCATGACTTTGGTGAACACCTTGGGGGCTGTGGTGAGATGAAAGGGTAGAGCCCTGAACTGATAATGATTGGCCTCAGCCAAAAGCAAAGAAACCTACAGGAGCACCTATTCATCTTGATATGACAGTACGCATCCTGGAGGTCGATCAAGCACATCCAATCTTCTGCCTGCCAGTAGGGCAGAATGGACTGAAGCATGACCATCCGGAATTTCTCCTTGGCTACTGACAGGTTCAGAACGGATAAATCTAGAATGGGTCTTAGGTCCCCCCATTTTCTATGGTAGTAAAAAGAACCTGGAATAAATGCCCAATCCGGATTGATCTGGGGGGACGGGGTCGGATGACTCATTTTCTTAGCAGCTTTTCTATCTCCAGTGCGGCTTCCTCTCTTTGCGTGGGTGGAACATCCGGGAGGAGTTTTGGTTGGGGAGGTGGTGCCACGAATGGATGGAATAACCTCAGGATATGATTTTTAGCACCCAACGGTCTGTTGTAACGGACACCCACTCCATTGGGTGTAGTGAAAGACAAGCCCCCGACTGCCTCCTGAGATGAGCAATCAATCAACCCCTCAGGGTTGCTGCACGGGTCTGTCTGAGAATGGATCTCGAGACCCCCTTTGCCTCTGGGCCAGCTTCTTTCGTAACCCCCTCTACTTCTGGGGGAAGAACAGTCCTGAGTGTGCCGGGAGAAGTGAGATTTCCGGAACCACATCTTCTTTGCCCCTCATTGATTCCTTGAGAAGGATCTCTGAGGGACGGAGAAGTGGATCCCAATGGCAGACAGTGTCTTCCCATCCTTCTTACTCTAGACTAGAGTCTCACATACAGACTTCCCAAAGAGGGAAGAGCCATCATAGGGAGCATTTGCAAAGGACGCCTTGAAGGGTTCTGAAAACTGACATAGCGGAAGCCAGATGTGGCGCCTCATGGCAACGCTGGACCCAGCAGCCCTGGAAGCTCCTTCCGTGGCATGCGACAGGAGATGCATGGACGTATTCACAACTGCTTTCAGAGTGGCCATGCATGCAAAAAACATTTTCTTGCCCTCTGCCAACATGGGCTCTGGGGGCCACTCAGCGACTTCCTTGACTAAGTCTCGCTGTAGTCGGATGACATGCACAATGTAGCTCAGCGCCTTATGGTAAAGGTGGCTGAAGCATAAACTTGCTTCCCCAGAGATCCATTGTCTGCAACTTCCGGTCAGGAGGATGGACCACAGAGCTCTCCTGCACTTTCTTAGTGGCAGCTGCCACAACCACAGCATGTACAGGGGACCACTTACTCCAGCTGGTTCTGTCCGATGTGGGGGGGCTAAGAATTTTGTCTGGTCTTTTTGGGATTGGCTCCACGGTGTCCGGCTCCTTTCATGCTCTAGAGGTGATAAGTCCACCAGTGGATCTGCAGGGGGAGACACCCAGGAGGTAGATGGGCCCATGCCAAATGCCTCCAGGAACACTGACTCAACCTGGATTGGTTTTTGGGCAGACCACCCCCCCCCCTTTGGCATAGAAGTTCCATGATGTTTCCAAAGGAGACATCTTCGGGGGGTGGGTGACCTGGGGGAATCTTCCCCTTCCTACAAGTCAGTGAGGGACTCTGGAGAGGAGTACAAGTGCCTCCTTTTACACTTTTGTTTGCAAGGAACCTCCCTCAGTGGGACTCTCTGAGGGGACTCGCAAACTTCTGGCTGCTCCCTAGTGGGTGCGCCCTGAGGCAAAGGAAGCACAGGCTGTCCCTGAGATGACAGGAAGGTCGGCGCCATACCCAGAACCAAGGGAGTCAAGGAGGATTCCAAAGAGGAGAAGGTCAGAGTATCGACCCACTCGAGAAGACCCTCTCCACCACGTCAAACGCAGAGGGAGAGCAGACATCCTGGGGAACAAGTAATGGAGCCGCTTCCCTCAAATCCAACGTTGGAGCCAGAGCCAAGCCTACAGGAGCCGAGTTACCCAGGAGACTGCACTCCGACAAACTCAGAGTTGACAGAACCCCCTCGGCTCTGACACCAAGGCTATGGCTCGGAGAGCTCAGATCTGATCCAGTCGGATCTGACCCGCTAAAGGCAATGGCCGGCACTGAGGTACAAGGTACCATTGGCGCCGACTCCCTGACCTTGAAGAACTCTCTGATCCACAGACTGCAAACCGAGGTTTGGACTGGGGAAAGGAGATATAGGTGTGAAAAAGGGCTGCGAGCTACCTGCTCTGGAGGGAGAGGGGGCAGGCAAGACTCCCATCTGGATCTGGGTGCGGATGAACTTCCTCATTATCCTGTCCATCTCTGACTCACTCAAGCTTAGGATGGAATGGGAGGAAGAAGCCACCGACACCAGCCATGAGCGGCAGTGAGGGGAGGCTCTGGATAGTGGCCTAGACTCCGTCAGCTCCGGGGAAACCCTGAATGAACAGCGCTGAGGGGTAATGGGTCTGGGAGGTGTCCTGGATTTAGAGGAAGGCCCCGATGGAGCTAAGCAGTCAGGGGATCACTTTCTAGGCCTGTCCTTATGTCTTTTCTCCCCATTCAAAGGCCTCAAGTCGGGGAGTTGAATCCCATAGGCCTGGGGAGGAGAGGACATGGTAGCAGCCGCTACCGAAGAAGAAGAAGCAGTAGCAGGGACCACCGTCCCCGATGCAGGCAGGAGCCCTTTCATAACCAATTTAGCCCTCCTGTCTCTGAGGGCTCTTGAGTTAAAGCCCGTGCAGACACAGCAGGCTGTATAAAAATGGGCCACTTCTAAGTGTATGGCCATTGGCTGGAGAGAGCTTATGGTCACACTCCATGCATTTTCTAAAGACAGGCTTTAGGGTCTCAGTCATGTCTAAAGAAAGCCCCCCACACACAACAACAACCACGCACACGCTAACTACAACAGTGGGAGAAGGATAAGGAAGGGAAAACACAGGACAATAAAACACTAAACTAACTTTTTTTTTTAACCGACAGATATGCGCGAAGGTTAGGAGAGGTAGAAATGGGTAATAGGGAATATAACTTGGACTAAGTAGCATAAAAAGCACTTACCCAAAAGAAAAAACGCCTGGAGCTCAGTGACAAGGATGCTTGGCTGTAAAGCGGCAAATGAGATCTGAGGGAAGGAAGGAGATGGAGGGGCATTATGAGTAGGGGGAGGAGCTTAGAGCTTGGATCAGATGCTGGTGATGCGGCCGTCTCGGATTCAACCCGGATCTGAATATCCACAGGTTGCAGATCAAATGAAGTAAACTACTTCAGATCAAATCATATTAACCCATTTTCCTTTTAGAGACACTATACACCACATAAGTTTTCATTTTTTTATAATTATCATCAGTCTGCTCAATTCCTGCCTTCCCTTAAATCTCTCTCCCAGTGAACATTCTTCCGCATGTATTGTTACCACAACTTCCATTTAATTCTATGTAATTTTCTCCTTTTTTCTAAAAATCTCTCTTCCAGTTCTTTCCCCTCTTTTATAATATTCAATACTTCAAATACAGTTGCTTTAGAGTCTGATTTCCATTAAAAAAATATTTGATTTTAAAGCAAAACAATAATCATTTACACAATGATTAACAATCTTGTGATACTAAGTACATACTACTTACAAATTTGTCAACAAAATTCAAAATATTTCTAATATAATTAATACTTTTCCAGTAAGCTTTGTAATTTTCCAAAGCTATTAACTTATGTGTCACATTTTTAGTTCTCATTCTTATAGTGTTTTATTATTACATCCTGAATTTGCTAAACAAATAAATTCATTATTGAATGAGATAGCAGTCTTGGTTTTCCAGTTGTTTGTAATATGTTTTTTTATATTATTAAAATACTCCAAAGAAGAGGTATTTGTGATACTGGAATAATTTCAGGTATAATTTATACATACAATTATTTTTTTTCATTTATTTAACATTTGTTGACCGGGGAAGTCCGATTAGGTTCCACAGAGCCTGTTTTTAGCAGAGGCCCGGGAGAAATGCTCCTGATGCATGTCTTCAGAATGTGGGCGGAAACTGGAGGAAACACACGCGAACGCAGGGAGAACATGCAAACTCCGCACAGAAGGCACCACAGCCGAGAATCAAACAGGAGAACCTCTTGCTGTGAGGTGACAATGTTAATTGCTGCACCACTACACTGTCCAAGTGTGTGAAATAACATAAGAGAATCTGAGATGTTATACTTATTCGACCACAATGCTCTACAAAATTTCTAAACTCTGTCCAAAATGTAAGAACTGTTTTACAACAAATTATCATATGTTGCCAATCAGCATTAAGGTCTAACTCACATCTCCAACATTTTTTTGTTATCCAATTTATATATAGCTGCTATCTTTTGAGGTGTGCGAAAATTTCTATGTATACATTTCCATGTAAATATTTTGGGAAATATGTTATTTTCACTGTTGACTTCAAAATTATCTGAAAATTCTTTCTAATTAATTTTAGTTGAGTATGACCAGAATGTGCTACCAGATAAGGCAAATTTAATTCTTAGGATTTTGTAAATTTTTGATAATGAAAAAATATTATTAGATTATTTGTTATTGATATTAAATAAGTTTACAATGTTGAGTATTTTGTGTATTGATTTTATCTTGTATAAATTCTTTACATGTTTGTAAGTCTAACCATCTATTACTTTCTATACTATATTTTGCAGTTAAATAATCTGCAGAATGTATTTTGTTTCCTGACAAGAATAGATGACAATGTATAAGCCCATTCTCCTTCAAGTCTATCATTTTGTGGTATTAAACGATATTAGACATCCACTTGTGTAAGCTACTGGGAATAATATTATTGATAAATCTTTACATAAATAACTTGATTTGATGAGTTTTAAATATAACAATTTGATTCATAAAATAAAAAGGGTATACTGGTGTTTTCATTCAATAAATAACCTTTTTATAATCCACATGAATACACTTCTATCAATATTTATAAATGTCTTAATTATATTTTTATTATTTTGTGTTAATACTGTTTCATAATTGATTTTGCATGAGGTAAAAGAAGAATCTAGCCACACGTAATCATTTTTTATAAACACAGATGTAATATATAGTTCAATGTAAGAAAAAGCTATACCCCCATCTTCCCAGCCTAAAGTGTGCCAATGTTGGGAAATTCTAGGCTTTTTGGGTGCCACAACAACTTTATTAAAATGGAGTTTAACTTTTTATAACTGCTTTTGACGGGGGTGGGATGGGGAGTATTAATGATTGGCTGATGTATAAAATCTGCAGTAATACTACCATTTTAATTAGAGTTAGCTTGTCCTCACAAGTAAACAAAAATTTGTTTCATGCTTTTGTTACTTTTGTTATGGTATTGATTACTTGCTGATAATTAGTTGCTATTGATTGCTTATAGGTTGATTCAATGATTATTCCTAAATATTTTATTTAAGATTTTCCCCAGTTGAAGTTTTTAAATGTAGTCAACCTATATGTTACCTGTTTATTATTAATGTCTTTGTTTTATTTTGATTGAATTTTAGCCCTGATAGTTTTTCAAAGACGTCCATAGATTGTATTAAATGTTCTAGAGATGTTTCAACATTTCCACTACCAATTAAAATATCAGCAAACAACTGGATTTTAGGGGAAAGATTTTCATTTATTTTATAACCATGTATATTTATATTATGCCTTAGGACATTAGCAAAAGGTTCTACTGCAAGTGCAAATAATAAAGGGAATAGTGGACATCCTTGTTTTATTCCTTTTAAAATTTAAACAGGCTAGATATGAAAATGCCAATTTTTAAATAAGATATTGATTTAACACAAATTTTATTAATTAGTTCTATGAATTCATTAGAAAAAAAAAAGAAGTTATGTCTTACCATAACGTTCCATCTGAGTTGTTGATCTTCTTCCAGTCCGACTAAGCTAAGCTAAGCTGCTACCCACAATGCCCTTCACTCAGTTACCTCAGATCGAGTTTACAAGCAACATATAGAAGAACCAGAAAGTCAGAGGCCATCTCTGTGCAGAAACCCTGAAACACCACAAGACCCATAAGATCTGCCAATAGCCTTTGGTGGAGGTTGGTGGGAGGGTGTGATGACTGGAAGAAGATCAACAACTCAGATGGAACGTTATGGTAACACATAACTTCTGTATCTGAAGTTGTTAATCTTCTTCCTATTCATCAATGATGAGACAGAATCCCAAGCTACTTGGAGAACCTGGGTAGCCCTTACGGAAGAACATTCCTGAGAACCATTAAACCGAAGGCCGCTATTCCCCTGGAGATCAGATCCAATTTGTAATGCTTGATAAAGGTATGGGGTTTAGCCCAAATGGCAGCTGCACAGATGTCATCCATGGAGGCCCTAGAAGGCAACCGATGCTGCAATAGCTCTAGTTGAGTGAGCTTTGATTTGACCAGGCTTAGATTCATTCGTAAGCGAAAATGAAAAGCTAATGCAATCTCTGAGCCATTGTGACAAGGTAACTTTCGATACTGCACCTCACATTCCAGGGCACGCAAAGGAGACGAAAAGTTGGTCCGACATGCGAAAGGACTTAGTTCTGTCCAGGTAGAGACGTAATTGTCTATGAACATCCAATGAATGTAGACAGTATTCTCCCTTGTTTGAATAATTTGGAAAGAATACAGGGAGCTAAATGGATTGATTAATAGAAAAGTCGGAAACCACCTTGGGAAGAAAGGATGGGTTAGTACGAAGTGATACTCTGTCCTTATGGAAGATCAGATAAGGGCTCTTGATACACAAGGCTTCCAACTCAGATATTCGTCTGGCTGAAGTGACCGCCACCAGAAATAAGGATTTCCATGACAGAATTTTAGATCACATGTAGCTGCAAGCTCAAAAGGGGGTAGAGAGAGAGACTGGAGAACCTGAAAGAGATTCCATGCCTCCACCGGCTTTCTGATGGGTGGTCTGCTGTGGAATAGTCCCTTGAGGAAGGTCTTGCAAAGTCGGGTGGAAAAAAGCGGAACACCATCTGACCCATTATGGAAGTTGGAAACAGTGGCTAAATGGACTCGAATGGTGGAAGCTGATGCACCACTGTTGAACAGCTCAGCAAGATAATGAAGAATACTAGCTACAGGAGCTGAGAATGGATCTAGCTTCTGATTATGTGACTAAATAGAGAATATTTTCCATTTGTCCTTGTAAAGTTTTCTGGTGGATGGTTAATGTGAGGCCAGGATAATATCATGGATGGATGAAGAAAGGGTTTCCTGCCTGGCAACTAACTGAAGTGGAGAAACCAAGCCATCAGCTTGAGAGTGGACAGATTTGGGGGAGTCAGCCCTTGTGGGTGAGATATGAGGTACTGACGAGTGTCTAGGATCCAAGGAGGTTGTAACTGATGAGGTCGGAGGAAAGGAAATCACACTTGACGGGGCCAGAATGGGGCAATAAGGATCACTTGGCTTCTCAACCGAATAGCTTTCTTTAGAAAAGGAGGAATCAGGGGAATCGGAGGATAAGCATAAAGGAGACCCACGGGCCAATCGTGAATCAAAGCATCTCTCGGTGACTCCCTGTGAAGGGGAAAGAGGGCAAAGCAGCTGCTGCATTTTGTGTTTGAGGGGGAGGCGAAAAGATCACAGCATGGCTGGCCCCAATGGCTGAAGATTTCTGCTGTCACACTCGGACTGCGAGACCACTCGTGAGGACTGAGGATGCATCTGCTTAGTCTGTCTGCAATCAAGCTGGAGCTCCCTGGGATATGCGCTGCGATCAGAAATCGGTTGGAAGCTATTGTCCACTGCCAGATTCTCATGACTTCACGACATAGGCAGTAGGATAAGGTCCCTCCCTGTTTGTTTATGTACCAGACAATGGACATGTTGTCCGACTGGATAGCAATCATTCCAAACGGAAGGAGCGGGTGGAAAGCTTGCAATGCCAATAGCACCGCTCATAACTCCAGGACACTGACATGCAAGTCAACCTCTATACTGGACCACATGCCCTGGACTGACTTTCCCTTGAAGTGTCCTCCCCACCCTAACAGGGAAGCAACCGTGGTCACTGTGGCACTAGGTTGGTGATCCTGGAAGGGGCGACACCAAAGATTTTCATTTGTACTCATCCAACAGAGGACATCTTGTCTGCAGGTGTTGGTGATGAGGATTTGTGAGCTCAGGGGGTGAAGACTCGATATCCACTGGGACTGAAGAAGTCATTGTAGCAGTCTCATGTGTAATCTGGCTAGGGAACAATTGGGATGGCTGCAGCCATAGACCTCAGAGCCTGGAGAACTTCCCTTGCAGACACCTTTTTTGACAGAGTGTCACTTGAACTTGTGCCCTTAATCTCTGAAGCCTGTGAGGAGGAAGAGAGACCAGACTTGATTGAGTGTTGAATATTGCCCCTATGAATTCCAATTGCTGTAAGGGCTGAAGTTTGGATTTTTCCCAGTGGATGGTGATGCCCAGCAACTCCGCTAGTACTAGAGTGTAGCAGAGGGCACTGACCATAAGGTGCTTGGTGGGGGTGAAGAGGAGCCAATCGTCTAGATACGGAAACACCTGGAATCCCTAAAGTCTCAGACGAGCTGTGACCACTGCTAGGCATTTCGTGAACACTCTGGAGGCCGTCAAGAGACCGAATGGCAGGGCTCTGAATTGGTAGTGATTGGCTCCCAGCCGAAAGCGAAGGAAACTCCTGGAGCGCTTGTCCATCTTGATGTGGTAATACGCATCCCGGAGGTCTAACGAGCACATCCACACACCCTCCCCCAGAAAGGATGGATTGAAACGTGACCATGTGGAAACTTGGTCTGAACTACTGATTTGTTTAGCTGGCTGAGATCCAAAATGGGCCTCCAGTCCCCAGTCTTTTTTGGCACCAAAAAGAATCTTGAGTAGAACCCTGATCCACACTGGTCTGGGGGGACTGCTGGATGACTCGCTTTTGACATAGCTTTCGTATCTCGGAAGCTGTCTCCTCCCTTTGACAGGGTGGAACATCGGGAAGGGATTTCGGAGATCTTGGATTAGATATTAGGGGAATGTGATAGCCTCTGGTTATGATTCTCTGCACCCACTGATCGTTTGTAACAGAGAGCCAGGCAGCTTGGCACAGAGAGAAATGCGCCCCGACTGCTTCCAGAGGAAAGCAATCTGGCTGCGCTTCAGGAGCGCTGATACAGTCTTCCCGAGAAGGAATCTCTGGAGTCCTGATTCCGGGGACCCCCTCTGCCCCGAAAGGGGCATCTTCCATTATTGGAACCCCCCCCTCTGCCTCTGGGGGAGTCCTTACCATGTGTGTTATGGAAAGGACCTTGAGATTTTTTTGTGCCACATCTTCCCACTCCTCTGGTTTCTGGAGAAGGAAAGCTGAGGTTTGGAAAAGCGTAGGCCCATGGCAGACAAGGTCTTCCCATCCTGCTCACACCTGGCTAAGTTATCCTTGACCTTAGCACCGAACAGAACTGATGGTTCGATAGGGGCATTTAAAAAGGAAGACTTGAAGGAGTCCGCGAGGTCACAAATGCGCATCCAGGCATGGCGTCTCATGACTACGCCTGCACCCTCAGCTCTAGCCGCTCCTTCTGTTGCGTGGGACAGCAACCTCATGGACGAATTGGATATCGACTCTGGGGTGACAAGTTGGGAAGCAACTTTATCACGTGCCCCATACGAAACTTGACCAGCGAGGGTTCCAGAGAGTTCAGTGATGAGATCTCTCTGGATCCTTGAAAAATGTGCCAAAAAGTTCAGAGACCTGACTGCAAAGGTCACTGATACAAAAACATGCTTCCCTAACCTTTCCACTGCCTGGGACTCTCTATTGAGTGGGTGAACAGCAGGACTTTCCTCCACAATGCCCTTTTTCGTGGCTGCTGCCACCACCATAGCATCTACTGGCAAACCTCTAGACCAATGGGGTTGATCCTCTGGAGGGGAGAGTATTTTATCTGATCTCCTGGGGATGGCCTCAACGGTGTCAGGGTTCTTCCATGCCCACTGCACGATGAGCTTGACCAACTCGACCAACTCATCGGCACGGGCGGTCACCCAAGAAGTAGAGGGTTGAGAGCAGAAGGCCTGCAGGAATACGGATTCCTCCAAGGAAGGATTGGTGGGCTTCCAGTCACCCCTCTGTTTCAAGATTTCCAGGATGTCTGCAAATGAGACATCGTCAAGGGGCGACTGTGGGGATCCTTCCCCATCATCGTAGTCCATATCTTCCATGAGGGACTCCTCCGGGGAATCCATGTGTTTCCTCTTACACACCTGTTGCCGAGGGGGTCTTTCTGTGGGAGCATCCGAAGAGGACTCAGAAAGGGAAAAACCCTGAACAGGGGTTTCCTGGGCCTTGTGCTCTCAGAGTCCTGGGGGGTGGCCTTTGACAGCTGCGGTTCAGTGGGAACTGGTGGGATGACCAACGTAGGAAGATTGCTGGAAGCAAGCACCCTCTCCATCACCCGGAAAGCAGGCCCACCTGAAGAGGAATGGGAGCCTGGAATCGAAGAAGACAATTTCAGAACCGAGGTCACACCCCGCTCCACATGGCATGTCACCGGGGACAGAACCTCAAGCAAACTCGGGGTGGGAGTCACCCTCAGACCCAAAGATGGAATCAGCAACACAGCTAGAACTGTGACCAGGACCAAGGGTTCCACCCCCCAAGCATGAGATAGAGGAAGGGTGGGTTCCAATGGAACCGACACCCAAAAGGGCCTCGGATCCTCAGATACTGTCATTGTTGGTGCTGAGGAAAGGGGTCCTCTCGTAGATGTCGTGCATATGAGCCTTGGAACCGAAGGATCCAAGGGAGGAGAGTATATAGGGGTCACCGGTGTAATAGACCCAAAGCCCAGAGTGGGATGGGGTCTAGGAAAATTTGTAATTCCCCTGGCGGTCAGCAGCTGATCAAAAAGGCGTACCACATCCAATTCTGAAAGGCTCCTGGTGAACCTTACCAATGCCCCTGAGGGCGAATCAGACCGCAGACAGAGAGTACTGGGTTTGTGGTATATCACAGAACGGCACAGACGATTCCAATTTGAAAACCGGCAACACTGGAATGATCGGAGCCAAGAATGAGCTCGGAGCCGAGGTCACAGCTGGGGTGGAGGTCAGTAACGGCTCCAAAGCTGTTGTCGGAACCGATGTCATGACGGAGATGGGGGACGTCGGTGCTGAGATGGAGACAGACAAACTGGTCGGAATCGAGGTTGTAGTTGGCGCCATAGTCATCGGAGCAGGGGCCGATGAGGAGACCTCGGAATGAATCATTGGAGCCAAACTCGGAGCCAAGGTGGTCGGAACTGAGGAGGCAGTACGGTGCTCAGTGGAACTCTTATGGGCGCTGTGCTTATGGCTTTTGGCACTATCACCGGCCGGTGATGAGGGGTCTGAGCGAGGACGTTTCTTGTCCACAGGAGGAGGGGATGAGACCTCCAATGTAGAAATAGCCTCCGAAAAAGGCGAAACAGCAAGGCCCTTAAGGATCAATGTATTTGGTTGCTCATTCAGCGTCTGCTGATTGAAGCTGGCACAAATATCACATGGAGGTTTTGCCGATAAATGCGGAACCCCCAAACAATATACACATTCTTCATGAAGGTCACTAATCCGGTGTTTACCACTGCAAGAAGTGCAGTGTTTAAACTCCGTAGTCCCTTTCTTCTCAGACATAATTGGAAACACTTACACACACAAAAATAGAAGAAAGTGAAGAAAAGAAGGAAAGAGGGAAATACCAACAATGGTACTGGGAATACCCAAAGGTAGAAGGGCCAATACCAACAATGGTACGAAAGGAAATACCTGTGGGTAGAGATGAGTGTAGTAAAGAAATAACAAATTAGCAAACTAACAGGAAAAAATCCACAAAAACTTGTAAAATTTAGAAAAAATATAACAGCTGGAGAAACACTGCTATATGGCTATGCGGCAAACGAGATCTGAGGTAACTGAGTGAAGGGGCATTGTGGGTAGCAGCTTAGCTCAAGAGTTTTTGGTGCACGCAAGCTTGGTATAAGGCCGACTCGGAACCGAACCCATCAGTGATGAAGATTAACAACTTCAGATTTATATTTTTTAATTTTATAAACAGATAGGACAAGTTTATTGAATGAGATGCTTTGTTTGTGTCTAGGCTTATTATAGATAATTCATTTTTGTTTTATTCACAGTGTCAATCAAAGAAAATAATCTAAACAAATTATCATGTGCTTTCCTATTAATTATAAAGCCTGTTTGATCTTCCTTTATTAAGCAAGTAAGTACTGCGTTTAATCTCTTAGCTAAGGTTGACATGAAATACCTTATAATCTATATTTAAAAGAGAGCTAGGACAATAAGATGAACAAGAAACCAGATCATAGTTTGGTTTTAATATGGGGGAAATAAGGGAATATTTCCAAGAGGGAGGTAGATTAGATGTATTCTTTAGAAATAGCTTTTTTGACAGCCAAGAGAATTAAACTTAACAAGGCCTTACTATGTTTAGGCAATTCAGATCCTGTGTCTCAGCTCAAAAGAAGCATTTCTTTAGTTACAGCCATTTGCTCACCCAATATTTCTAACAATGTACTCTGTAGGGAATTTTTAAAATCTGCCAAGTCATTACTCTCCCAGAACATATGTTTTCAGATACCTCTTTCTTCCCCATCACACCTATAAAGTTTGCTATCTACCTGAGGAAAAAATATTTCAAGTTAGCCTGGGGTATAAAAATACATATGCAAACACTTCCAGGCAAAAATCCTAAACCTTCTGGACTATGATGCATACTTAGGAGCCAAACATCTTCCCACTGTTCCCTTGTAAAACTTTCAGGTCTCTCTTCCCAATCTTTTTCAACCTCTTCTAATTGGTTCTTATAATTGTTCAGTACTTTACATGCCATACTAATTATTCCTTTTTAAGAATGGCTTATATTCAAGATTCAACTAAAAACAACAACAACAGATATTTCACTTACGTGTTCCCTAGTCTTTCTAGTTACCCATACTGTGATATCAATTCTTGGCAGGGAAGGCAGTTTCTAGACTACGGTCCAAATGTCTTCTTGGCCTCATCACTAGTTTTCCCAATACCTTGGCTCCTTTGTTAGTTTTCTCCAGTAAATTCCATCCCTCTCTTGCCTATTTTCTGCACTTCTACTTGCAGTCATCCCTAATGGTAAAACCTATTTTCTCCATTGTGGTGTTGGCTTAGTTCTTAGAATACTTTCTGCTACTTTAAGAATATTCAGTATGATGGTTGTTATTCAATGGTCTGCATCCAAAATCCCAATCTCTATTTCTTGAACTCCCCTCTGCTTCAACATCATCCCTTTCAATTTTGAATTATACCCTTCTGCTTGTGTTTACATTACACATATGTATGTATGTGTGTGTGTGTGTGTGTGTGTGTGTGTGTATATATACATTATATATATATATATATATATATATACATATATATATATATATATATATATATATATATATATATATATATGTGGCTCTAAAATATCCTTTCAAATCAAGTAATCCTAAACCACCTTGTTCTACTGGAAGGGTCAACTTATCCCACTTAACTCTTGCGCTCTTCCTCTCCTAGATAAATTCCTTCAACTCTATTATAGTTATTATCCACAACTTCTCCTCTGGTCAATAGCAATATGCCTGATCAGTATATAAAAGTAAAGGGATTAAAAACATTTTCACAAATTCTTACTATTCACATCAATAAACAAGAGCTTCCAGTTTCTCAGATTTTTATTACCTTTTGTTTAGTGTTTTCCCACATATCCTTAGCTGCCACAACAGAAGCTTTTTAATTCATACTTCTAAATATTTCATCTTATTGTGTCCCCATAAATATGTGTACTGCTGAACCAATTTGTGCTTGAGTTTAGAATTTATGGCTATAGCCCTTGCTTTATCTTCATTAATTTTATATCCTGAAAAGACTTGAAACTGTCGCAAAATGCTCCACAACACAGTGATGTCTTTTTCTGGATTTATCAGGTACAAAACAGAATACTTAAGTGTACTAGATGTTTTACTTTTTTTCTTATTATTACAGTAATTTGCTTCATCTGATTACTGCATAACCAATTTTTGTTTATGCTGTATTGCTGCACTGTTTTCCTTGGGTTTTGTATATCACCTACTTTGTTATCTTTTTATGTTTGTATTGCTGCGTGGAGACATGCGTGAATGGGCGTACCTTTGTTGAAGGTTGTGCGTCAGGGCTGGTAACTCGGCACGTAAAAATCAACTACCAATCATTAGCGGACCGGAGCTCCATTGTGGCGACCCCTAACCGGGAAAAGCCAAAAGACACAAAGAATTGCTGGAGCTTTTCTCCTCGGGTCTCCACTGAAAACGAGCCATTGGCTCAGATGGACTAAGCCAGTTAACAAATGTCAAATAAATAAATAAATGTGAAAATAAAGCCAACTTTCCTTGACTACATACTAATTATATTTTTGGATTTCAGAGTCCCTTATTTTCTTTGCCAACAGCTCTAAATATAAAGCAAACAACAAATGGAAAAGAGGACACTCTTGCCTGGTCCAGCTATTGAAATATAACTTATCAGAGAGGAATCTTCCCACTTTAATTCTTGCCTCAGATTCTTCATATATCCTCATTATTAGCATTATTATTGTATCAGGGAATGCAAATTCTTCCTTTGCCCTACTCATAAAATCCCAGCTTACACTGTTGGATGCTTTCTCAGCATCAAGACCCAATGACAACAGCGGTATATTCTTACATTCTGCTTCGCTCTGGATCAACACTGTCCTGTTATGTTGTCAAATGCTTTCTTCCCTTCCAATAAACCACAATGATCCAAACCTATCAACTTTGGCAACAACTTTGCCATTCTTGTAGCTGGTATAGACATAAATACTTTATAATCATGGTATAAAACTGAAATGGATCTATAGGAAGCTGGGTCTGATGGATCTTTACTGTCTTTGGGTAATACAGCCACCACAGCTTTCTTCCAAGATGTTGGTGCTTCCTCTCTTTTTTAAAATACTGTTAAACAAAATCTTCTAAATCTTTCTCATTTTCTTCCCTCCTAATTTCCAAACTTCCACAGGAATACCATCTGTTCCTGGAGATTTTCTTACAGACTGATCATATATCACCATATTTATCTCATCTTCTCTTATCTTAATTATTAGTTGCTGAGTCTTACCTACCTCAAATCTTGTCATAATTAAGTCTTACATAAATATTTCAATTTATGTACTTTTTTATTTCTACATTCGTCTGCTTTATGCAAACGTACATAAAGTTTCTGAAATATCTTTAATACTTCTACAGGATCTTTGGGTATTTTTTCATTATAAGCTCCCTATGTTTGGTGATGACTCTTTCCACTTTATGTTGCCTAAGTCATTGTGTTAAATGTTTCTGAGCCTTGCAGTTGATCATCATCATCATCATCATCATCTTCTTTCGGATGTTCCCATTAGGGGTCGCCACAGCGGATCACCTGTTTCCATTTCTTCCTGTCCTCTGCATCTTGCTCTGTCACACCAACCACCCGCATGTCCTCTCTCACCACATCCATAAACCTTATCTTAGGCCTTCCTCTTTTCCTGTTACCTGGTAGCTTCATCCTTAGCATCTTTTTTCCCAATATACTCCGCATCCCTTCTCAGCACATGTCCAAACCAACGTAATCCTGCCTCTCTGGCTTTGTCTCCAAACCTTCCAACCTGGGCTTACCCTCTAATATACTTATTCCTAATCCTGTCCACCCTCGTCACACCCAGTGCAAATCTTAACATCTTTAACTCTTGCCACATCCAGCTCAAACTCCTGCCTTTTTGTCAATGCCACTGTCTCCAACCCATATAACATAGTTGGTCTCACTACCCTCTTGTAGACCTTCCCTTTCACTCTTACAGGTACTCATCTGTCACAAATCACTCCTGACACTCTTCTCCACCCACTCCATCCTGCCTGTACTCACTTCTTCACCTCTCTTCCACACTCACCGTTACTCTGAACTATTGACCCCAAGTATTTAAACTCATCCACCTTCGCCACCTCTACTCCTTGCATCCTCACCATTCCTCTATCCTCCCTCTCATTGATGCACATATATTCTGTCTTAGTCCTGCTGAACTTCATTCCTCTTCTCTCTAGAGCATATCTCCATCTCTCCAGGGTCTCCTCCACCTGTTCCCTACTCTCACTACAGATCACAATATCATCTGCAAACATCATAGTCCATGGGGACTCCTGTCTGATCTCGTCTGTCAACCTATCCATCACCACTGCAAATAAGAAAGGGCTCAGAGCTGATCCTTGGTGTAACCCCACCTCCACCTTAAACGCATCCGTCACTCTCACCGCAGACTTCACCGCTGTCACACTACCCTCGTACATATCCTGTACCACTCTTACATACTTCTCTGACACTCCTGACTTCCTCATACAATACCACAACTCCTCTCTAGGCACCCTGTCATATGCTTTCTCCAAAAACACAATGCAACTCCTTCTGACATTCTCTGTACTTCTCCATCAACACTCTCAGAGCAAACATCGCATCTGTAGTGCTCTTTCCCGACATGAAACCATACTGCTGTTCACTAATCATCACATCCCTTCTTAACCTAGCTTCAACTACTCTTTCCCATAACTTCATGCTGTGACTGATCAATTTAATCCCTCTGTAGTTACTACAGCTCTGCACATCACCCTTATTCTTAAAAATCGGTACCAAAACACTTTTTATCCATTCCTCAGGCATCCTCTCACTTTCCAAGATTTCATTAGACAATCTGGTTAAGAACTCCACTGCCATTTCACCTAAACACCTCCATGCTTCCACAGCCTTGCAGTTGATATAGAAAAATAACTGCTCAACAGAAGTCTTTCTAAACTCATGCATATTATCCAAATACTCTCTTTTATACAAATACTAATACAAACAAAACTGTTTTACTTATAGTTATTATTTTCCTTTTAGTGTCATTCTAAACATTAATGACAAATCCGCCCACAAGTTTAACAAAGTCAGCTAAAGTCCAGTCTTTTTCAACCACTTTTTCTTGCAAAGCTATGTTTCACAAATCTGACTGGTACTTTACAATCTCCCATTAAAGTGCTTCTGGTTGTCATCCTGTCCATCAACTGGCATCAGACTCTGGTTCAAGTCCAAGTTAGTCCTAATTCTTCAAGTCATCTCCTGTGGGTTTTTTCTTCTGTCTGTCAAGCATTTTTCTATAGAACATTGTAAAAGTTTTCACTGGCAAATTTTCTCTGTGAGCTTTACTGTCAGAAGAATAAGTATAGTCTCCTTTAGTTTGTTGGCTCACTTTGTATTTCCTCCTTAGCCCATTTTGCATCCAAAAATGTATATGATCCTCCAGGAAGCCAGCTGGATAAAACAGCTCCAATTTCACATATGCCTCTCAATATTGTCTGATTGTTGGAATAAATTTCTTCTTTTCTTAGTATACAGTAAATAATAATTTTTTTACAAACACTCTGCTGTCTCCAATTTTTAATACGTTTCCCTTCTGCAGGTATGATTGCATCTTTACTAATATAGTCTTGTCTGCCTTCTCGTGACCAGGTGTAGAGCAAACACTCTATGTACCCTTTCAGTTAACAAATCTTGCTGTGGAACACCACTCCGGTTGCTTGTCTGCTTTCATAAAACGTGTAATTTGAGTTGACATAGTGTTTCAAAGTTTCGGTTATTTTAATCACCTCTGAGTGCATTTGATTTATTTTTTCCTCTAAATTACTGGAAGCCATCTCTTGTACCTAAGCTGCATATTTTTTTTTTTTTTTTTTTTGCTGAACAGCTGCAGGATTCTTTCCAGCAAGTGTTTTCTCTTCACCTTTTCTGGTTAATTTCCTTTCTGGTTCTCTAAATTTCTACTTTGCTGGCATGCAGGCAGTGTACTTACTAGCCAGTAACTGAATTTTACCCCAAATAATTTCTCTAGCTATTATTTCTCATTTTCTGCTTTTACACTGGGAGAGCTGAAATTCAGCAGTTGATCAGTAAGCAGCCATCTTGGAAGTATCCGAATTTTAACATTATTAAGTACAAACACAATATACTTGATGTTTAGAAAGCTTTACAGAGACAGTACCAGGCAGTACCCATAAAAACATTAGTACAAACAAAATACAAAGAAAGTACAACAGATACTTCATGTTTTTTTATGCAACTAAGGGTGTACATAAGACATGGTCACTTATAATCTCTGGATTTTTAAGAAATCATTTGCAATGCGGATATAAGTAAATAACACAGTATAATAATCTCAGATTTCTGCAAATCAATGCGCTCATTAGAAAGCATACTTAGAGTTTCCTCTATTTTTTTCCTTTTTGTCATCTTTGTATATTCTTCTACTTTTCACTTATTCTGAAAACTTCTAAATGCATTTGGTTTATTTTGCTTTTTAACTTCTAGGTTGCTAGAAACCATGGCTGCACAACTGGTACAAAATTATCTTCTTTCTGCTGATCAGCCATAACATTCTTAACCAAAACGTTTACCTCTGCTTTTCTCACTGACTTTCCTTTAAATTTTCTTTTGTTGCTGCTTTTTTTTTTGTTTTTTTTACATCCACACACCCTAAGATGTTGCTGTTAAGCTTCCTCAAAACAGAGAAGGCAGATTCCAGTTTAATTTTGGAGCTTCTGGAGTGGATAGCCTAAGGACAAAGTGACAGCCCTGTACAGTCAGTGGCATGCTGACTTTATGCGGGTGTTCTCTATATCCAACCTCCTGACCCTTCTGAAAGAGGAAGGAGGGTCTTGGAAAAAGTTGTAGATTAACAATTCTTGTACATCTACAATTAAGATGAATGTTGTTTGTCTTTTCAGCTTTTCCCGGTTAGGGGTCGCCACAGCAGAACTCCAGTCTGCTAATGATTGGCAGTAGATTTTTATGGTGCCGAGTTGCCAGCCCGACACCCAACCTTCAGCGAAGGCATGCCCATTCACACATGTCTTTTGGAGACCACTCGACCGCGGGGAGGACATGCAGACTCCACACAGAAGGCACTCCAGCCGAGAATCGAACAGGAGAACATCTTGCTGTGAGGCAAGAACGCTACCACAATATACTCAAAAAAACTATTTTATGTTTGTCAAAGGACTCGTGGCTGCACTGTGATTCCATATCCACAGGAAGAGCACTAAAGCACCAGCTACTCCATGGGAAGAAGGAAATTATAACAGATCCTGAAGGGCACTTGTAGCAAAACCTATTCTGTTCCTCAAATAAAGATCCAATTTTTTATGTGGTTGCCTGACAGATACTCTGAAGCTGATATACTTAGAAAAAGACTGCTGCATTTGCTTCATCCCTGGTAAGAGTGCACTTTACATGGCCCTTCCATATACCACTCATTGTTCTTATAACAGAAAGTCATGCAGTTTAGCATTTATACAGTGTTTGCTTTAAAACAGGCCTGTCCTGTTTGTCTGGCATAAACAAAGAGCTAAGACTGTAACTGTCCTTTCTGATAAAAGACCTGAAGCTGAAAGTTGAGGGAAGTTGCCCAGGCTGAAGACACAATGAATAGAGAACTCAACAGCCATCAAAATTTCCATCAGTGAGGCTGCCCAAATGTAACAACTGCCTTGGAAAGGATCACTTCTGTGGCTCTGCTCGACAGTGGCACAGGAAAATAATTTTCTTAGGTGGCGAAAGGCAGGGTACCTTTGGCTAGGCTTATATAGGCCCTAGGGCCAATAGCCTAGTACCTACCTATGAACCTAAATATGGATCCCCTGGATCAAAAGATAGGTACAATAGTGGCAGATATTTTGCAAAAAACTAAATGGTGGCAAGGACAGACCAGCGGGCAGAAAAATTAAAATAAATGCTTCAGCACAGCTTTGAACCTCAGGAATCATATGAAAGCCTTCTGAAGTGATACATACAGATATACATCCTTTAGATCTAAGAGTATTAAAACAGCCTGGGGAAAGAGTAGATGTACCAATGTTTAAAGTGATAACATCCTGATCATTACTAATTTCTAATGTTCTAGAAGAGATTTCCAAAAGCCTTCCATCTTTGGGACCAGAGAAAACCGTAAATAAAATCCATGTCCCCTTCTTATAGGGGAACTTTCTCTTTAGCACCCAAAAAGGAGAAGATGATCCAAGCCTGGCTTTGACAGTTCCTCCTGTTCTGGAGGGATGGGAGTTATTCTCATAAAGGGAGGATAGTCAGAGCCAGTGGCACAGCAGGATGCAAGGGCACCTTTGATGTCTGAAAGCCTGGAATATCAGAAAGCTGGTGGTTTTATTTCCACACCAAGGCCTTGGTTTCACTTTCCAGTTATGGCACTGTAGTACTGCAGTATTGGGGGGAATGTAGAACTGCAGAGGTATCATCCTTTTGATGACATGTTAAACTGAGGTCCAATCTGCCTGAGTTGATAGCTTATGTACATATGAATTATCACTTACTAAACAGAAGAACAAGTAAAAGTTCCTATATGCTCTGGCAAAACATATCCCCATCTGTACAAATGTCACCTTAAGTCTCCCTAGAAACAGACTACAACAGTAATAGAACTAACTCAGTCAACATAAATAAATGCATTACTTAAAGTAAATTAAATTAAATTTGCACTCTATCTTATAGTCTGATATGTCCTCCATTACCCACTGGCCTGTTGTTAGGAGAACTAGACTCTCTTGAAGTAGAAAACTTTTCTATCCAGAAACTGCAAAAGGGGGATGGTGGTGGGGCAGGACTTATGAGAACAGTCAGTACTTTCTGCTGGAGTCTTGAAAGGGAGGAAATCTTTTTCCCGTTCTCCTGCCTTGCTGCCTCAGCGACCTTTCCTGGCTTGATTCTTTTCCAAGGCCCTTCCTTAAACAATCTGTTTTGGACTGCTTACTACAGAATGGCTACTGCTTATTAGGTTAGTTCCCAGTACTCCATGAAATGGAAGGGTGAAACAGCTGCATGATGATTACACAGACTTGCTCTTTTCCTCTAGTATTTTAAAAAAAATTTGAAAGGGAACAAACTATAAATTACTGTCCAGGGCAATCTAATAACTTCTTTGGATCAGGTAAAAAGAAATTTTCAGCTCATCTAAGACATAATTGTCTATTTAGAAGACCAAAATCTGTTGAGAGTCAGACTCTTGAAATTTTATAATTGCAGTCTTCAGAGTCCGAGTTGCTTCTGTTCCTGCTCTGTGAAATACTAGAACTGTTTATTAGTACACAGTGGTATTTCTAACTGTCCAGATTCTGTTCACAAAACAGTGGTAAATAAATTGTGTGCAGTGTTCATAGGAGATTACCGGGCTATCAAGTGTGCAGACTATTACAACCCTAGCCAATAACCAGAGGCCAGAATCAAACCACATACCTTGAACGTGTCTGGAAAATACCTTAACCATTATGTCAATCCCTCCTCACAGGTACTTCTACTCTCCATCTGGAATATGAACCTTTATCTCCTGTGTGACAGGCAAGGGATACTCATCACTACACAAATGAGGAATATATCAGTTTCAAAAATTAAGTGTGTTCCAAATTCTGTCAAACCTGTGATTACTGATTATATACAAAACTGGACTGTATGACTAAGTATTTTTTATGCTCTTCTAACTGCACCATAGAAGGAATCACTGACTAAATAGTTTTTTATCTGCATTGTGATCTCGTCTATGTTGAACATTTTTTTGTAGCCAATCTGGTTATATAATGCCTTGTCATCTCCAACTGGCAGTTGGGAGCTCTGTTTCTTCGAGATTTGGCAACGCAGGGAACTATATTTCCTGTCCTTGTTTCCCCCAAACAGGTATGTGAGAAAGCATGGTTATACTGACATTTGAAGCTTTAACCAGTACATAAGCAGACTTCTCAGTTTTAGCACATGATTTTATGTGTAAAGAAAGGAGTGAAAGATGTACATGTAGTTCTAAAAAAAGAATAAGAATGTTTGTGTTCCTTTTTATAGATCTGGCATTTAACAAAAAAGTAAATCAGTGAGTGCTACAAGCTTCATTCTAGTGTCATAGTTGTGATACTCTCAGCTTTTGCTTACATTCTGCAGGACTCTGCGGAAGTCACTTAACCAGGCAGTGTTCCTGATTCCCCCTAAAAAGTAAGGGTTATGCCCGTTGTGCTTACCTTGTCAGTAAATTAAAAAAAATCTAGCCTTGCTTGTTCATTTTACCAGGTATTTTACATCCTTGCCCCTTTCTTTATCTCTCTTTTACTTATTTGCTTCCTTTTACATTTTTTAATACTTTAACTAAAAAAAATTCACCAAAGTTTTGATTTAAATCTATTTCCAATTTTTTTGAGAAAGTAATACTGAGTATTAAAAATGCTATGGTTGCTGGTACTATGCTTATATTAAAACTAACTTAATGCAGATCCATACTAGTTTGGTTTTCTGAATATAATTGTCTGTTTTATTTGTTAGAGTTGAAGATTAAAGGGCATTGATAATCAATACAGTTGTAATGTGTTAGATGTCAAGGCACATTTCAAAAATGTTTTTCATGATGGCCTGCCACCAAAACAAGGAACTGTTAAAGATTTCCTGCAAGTACAGCCTCCCAGATTTAGTAGGCACTGGCCGTCTAAGAACAGTGACAGTTGGACTGTCATGAATATAGTGGAGATCTGAGGATGCTGTAATTTTTGGCATATTATTCTTTTGCATTTTCAAGTGTCACTGAAAGAAACTGTAGATGACTTCTTGGTAGTTGTGTCCATTGACAAAGTTATGGATTTTTCTTCTTCTTCTCTTGTCTTCTTCTTCTTCATGGCAGATGCAGCTTTCAAATACTGTACTTTTTAAAACACGTGTAAAAGATGTAATAAAACCACAGACTGAGGGCTTTCATCTAACAAACATGAAGACTTCATCCCAGTAACAGACTGTCATTAAAATAAATAAATACAAACAAATCATCCAATAAATTTGAATTAAAACAAATGATGATGTCACTCAAATACCAAGTGCAATTTCTTAAAGAACCAGTCCTGAAACATCTAGCTGTGTTACACTGAGTAAATAATGAAATACAGCTAAATCAATCACATGCACTGTTGTACACTGAAAAATGTGTTAAAATTGAAGCAAAAAAAAAAATCACACTAAAGCTGCTTTCATCTTTAAAATGCTAGAAAGAGATGCTGTATCATTAATGCCTGGAGCAGCAGCCGCATTAAGTCTGAGTCGCCAAGTTAGTTCTTTGAATTCAAGCTATGTGTCGAGTAAGTGCCCATTAAAATTCACAATTATCCTGTCTACAATGAAGAACAGGACTATTTTTTTTTTGTATTTTGGACAATCCAAAGTATGTCTAAATAAGGCATTGGTGGTTTTCATTTTCTTTATATCATACATATGTTCACAGATCCTGTCCTTAAAATTTCTGATAGTTTTTCCTATGTAAAAGGCCTTGCAGGAGCTCCAGGTAGCCAAGTATACTGTGTGTAGCTTTGCAGTTGCCATCTCCATGGACACGGGATAGTTCTGTTAAAATTTTTAACTGCAACATATGGACCCTTATGTATATATCTGCACATTTTGCAAGATCCACATTTACGCAAGGAACTATTAGTCACCATAGATTTTATACCACTACTGAGCAATTCTAAGAGTCTTAATGTTCTTTAATTTAGCATTGTCGCCTCACAGTAAGACGCTGTCTGGTTCGATTCTCAGCTAGAGCGTCTTCAGCGTGGAGACATCCGTGAATGGGTGTACCTTCGTTGAAGGTTGTGCGTCAGGGCTGGTAACTCAGCACGTAAAAATCAACTACCAATCTTAGTGGACCGGAGTTCCGCTGTGGCGACCCCTAACCGGGAAAAGCCAAAAGACACAACAACAACAGTATCACTGGGGCAGTTCTTAGAATCTTTTTAACCTCCTCAGAAAAAACAATGTCTCAGTTTAGCCTAATTATGTTAATGTAACCAAAACATTTTTGCTGAATGGTACAGAAAAAATGGGGGTGAATGAATCAAACATACCCTTACTCATCATGTCTACAGTAGTCTCCCCCACATAGTTTGTAATGCTTGACTTAATCCTTAAAATAGGTGCAAACCTACCATAATGTGGATGTACCGCATCAGCTTGAATTCTTCTGAGTAAATAGGTGAGGTATCCCCATTCACTGAACATTGCAAACAACTGTTGCATCTCTCTTTCAAAAATACTGTCATCAGAAATTAAATGGGAAAGCCTAACCATTTGTACTTTTACTAGTGACTTCTTTTGTTGGAAAGAGTGGCAGCTGTGAAAATGGAGATATGTGTTGGAAAATGTGTCCTTTCTGTATATAGTGGAAACAGCACTGATTAGCTAGGTCTTTGTACAACCTAACGTCAAGATAGCTGCCACTATTCAAACTAAAAGTCTATGTGAACCTCAAGAAAGGGGTAGAATTTTGCCACAAAGCATGAAAGGATTCCCATTGTTCAATACTTACTTTCCACAGAATAAGCACGTCATCCAGGAACCTGTAATATCCATGAACTAAAGAAAGAAACTGAGGGGGTGAACACTGTCTTTTTCTCCACATAGCTAGTACGATGTTAGCGTATATGGGGGCACATGCAGCCCTGATAACGGCACCTGAAATCTGATGGGATTATGCTGCCAAAACGTTTCAGCTGCTGTCAAATGATGGTACATATAACAGAGCTTCTCGCAATGGAATTAATTACGTGGGTTCTGCAAAATGTGCAGATATATACAAGAGGGTCCATATTTTGTAGATAAAAAGTTTAACAGAACTATCCCGTTTCCAGGGGGATGCAACTGCAATACTACACACATAGTATACTTGACTACCTCTGCAGGTCCTACAATGTCTTTTACATTGGGAAAACTACCAGAAAATGTAAGTACAGGATCCGTGAATAAATGTTCGATACAAAGAAAAGGAAAACCATCAATGTCTTACTTAGACATACTTTGGATTTAGCTGTATCTCATAATTTAGTCTGTGTAACACAACTACATCTTTCAGGACTGGTTCTTTAAGAAATTGCCCTTGGTAGTTGAGTCACATCACAATTTATTCTTTTAATTCAAATTTGATTGGATGAATTGTTTGTATTTAAATGTTTTTTAATGGCAAACTATTACTCTGATGAAGTCTCCATGTTTGTAAGATGAAAGAGCTCAGTCTGAAGTTTTATTACATTAAAATTTGTTGAAGTGCACTGAAGTTTGTTGTGGAGAGTCCGGTCCACTTTTTGTTCTTTTTTAGTTTGTCAACTATGGGGGAATCTTGCACTGCATTTTGAGTTTAGCCATGCTTCTGTTAGCCATGCAGACTAAGAGTACCTTGTTGGTTACACCATGGCAGCTGCCTCTCTTCTCCTAGGCATCTACTCTCTGCAAGATGGCAAAATGTTATAGTCACTGGGTCCTATGCTGGATGGAACAGACCATGAGCTTTCCCCAAAATGCCTGATCTCACTCTAATCAGTAAGGAATTTATAGAGGGCAGTGACCATCATAAAATACAGTTGTACACTTACCATAAATGTAGATGTTCGAGTGTATTCACTGTTGCAGTTATTACATCTGGGTAATCCTTCTGGCAGGTTGCCCTCAGTCGGCCTGAATTCCAAAGTCTTGGGTCCTGTATCGGTTGCTGTCACCCCTTCCCTGACATCAGGTCATCAGGGGTATAAAACATGCAGCCGACGCCATTTTATTCAGTTTTTCTTGTCCCAGATGTCAGGTGCCCTCTAAAGGGTAGACAAAATGTATATAGATATATATGTATAAATAAAACATACATGCACCAATATAAACTTTACCTTCATCTATAAGCAAATACACCACATAGGTTGCATAGATCAGAGAAGGAAAGATAAGTTCGAGCAGAAATAAGGGGGATGGCGGGTGAGTAACCTGGACTGCAACAGTGAATACACTCGAACATCTACATTTATGGTAAGTGTACACAACTATACTATGTTTTTCGTGTTTCACTGTTGCAGTCATTATATTTGGGTAGAGTCCCAAAGCTATGGTTGGGAGGCTGGAGCTAAACAGCATTAGGAGTGGCTATGAGGCCCTGCAGAACTGCAGTGGCAAAGCCTGCTCTGGATTTAGAGTAAAGAGGCAGGTGATAATGCTTTGTAAATGTGTGCACTGAACTCCAAGTAGCAACCTCTAAAATGTCTTTAGTTGGTACTCCCCTGAGAAAGGCTGCTGAAGTGGCTGCAGCTCTGACTGAATGTGGTCTAATGCCCTTAGGCACTGGCTTGCCATGCTGTGAATAGCAGAAACGAATGCAGTGGCCTATCCACTTTGAAATAGTCTGCTTGGAGATCGCCTTTCCTTGTGATTCTGCAGCATATGCCACTAGTAATTGTTCTGTCTTTCTGAAAACTTTAGTTTTGTCCAAACAGAATCTAAGCTTTCAGTGTACATCCAAAGAATGCAGAATTCTCTCCCCCTTGTTCTGTGGATTTGGATAAAAATTGGCAAATTAATAGTTTGGTTAAGGACCACACTGGACACCACCTTAGGCATAAATGTTGGGTTTGTCCTCAGAGAGACCCTGTCTGGATAAAAAATGATAAAAGGTTCCACAGCCATGAGTGCCTGTAGCTCTGACACTCCTCTTGCAGAAATTATTGCTATGAGCAGAGCTGTTTTCCAAGATAAAAAACTTTATATCAGCAGTAGCAGCTGGCTCAAATGGAGGTAAGGTGAGTTTTTCCAAGACATAATTGAGGTCCCATGCAGGTATTGGCAATCTCCTTGGAGGCCTTAAATTTTTGGCTCATCTGAAGTACTGCCTTAATAACGGATGAGAAAAGATTGGTGGGCTCTGTATTATAATGAGCCGAAATGGCAGAGGCATGAATTTTAATTGATGAAAAAGATAGGCCTTTGTCCAGCATCTCAGTTAAGTATTGCAAAATCTGAGGAATATTTGGTATAGCTGTATCAGTTCCTTGTGCCTGGTTCCAAGCACAAAATTTCTTCCATTTTCCAGCATAAGATTTCCTAGTCCTAGGCCTTCTGGCTTCCAAAATGACATCCATCACAGCTTTACTGAGAGGCGTGTTTTGTATGGTTACATTATCTGCTATGCTGCCAGGTTTAGAGTCCTGAGTTGGCTGTGCAGAATCTGATTGTTTTGTTGGGACAGTAGATGAGGTATTTGAGGTAAGGTCCAGGCTGGGTATTGAGACAAGTTCCTTAAGATTGGATACCAGTACTGGCGTGGCCAGTCTGGGGCAATTAGTATCATCTTTGGTTTCTCCTGTCTGACCTTTAGGAGTACCTTGGGGAGGAGAGGCAGTGGAGGAAAGGCATATACTGATAGGTTTTTCCAGTTGAAAGATAAGGCATCCACTTTTCATGCTTGTCTGTGATAAGTCCTTGTATAGAATCTTTTTAGTTGGTAGTTGTGAGGGGGAGGCAAATAGATCTATGTCCAGGCATCCCCATTTCCTTGTTATCATGCTGAAGACTTGTGGATCCAGTTGCCACTCGTGGGGATCCATGAGGTTTCTGCTTAGTTCGTCTGCCAGAGTATTTTCCTTTCTTGGCAGGAATTGTGCCTGCAGATGAACTTGTAAGTCAATGCTGTGTCCCCCAAAGTCATGGCTAGTCTGCAAAGGAGGTAAGAATGTGTGCCCCCTTGCTTGTTTATATACCACATGACCGTGGTGTTGTCTGTCTTTATCAGTAGTTGTCCGGATGAAGTAGGTCCTTGAAGGCTGTCAGAGCATTTTGAACAGCTAGCATCTCTTTTTGACTGATATGTAGATGCATTTGGTTTGTGAACCAGGAGTCCTGAATGCATCTTCCTGCCATATGGGCCCCCCAGGCATAATCTGATGCATCCGTTGTTAGGTTCTGCCTGGCTGGGGGTAATGTGAATGGCTGTCCCTTGTTTTAGTGACAAGCTTTCGCCCACCATCGAAACTCATGTTGCAGGCAGGGAATGAGAGTAATCATTGTTTCCAGGCTGTGGCAATGTTGCGTCCAGACACTTTTTAGGTACCACTGAAGTTTCCTCATATGCAGTCTTGCATATGGAATTAGTAGGATGCAGGATGCCATGAAGCCCAAAGCCTGCAGAATTTTTCTTGCAGATAACTGGGCCTTTGTTGCCATCATTTTGAAATAAGTAGTCAGTTGCCTTTGTTTGTCTGGCGTGAGATAAGCCATCTGGGCAGTTATATTCAAACTTGCACCCAGGAATATTATCTCTTGAGAGGGTACTAGTTTTGATTTATTTTCGTTGACTGTGTACCCTAGACATGTTAGAGGTTTTTTCACAAATGCCAGATGCTGTAGAAGAATGTCCTTGTTCTCTGCTTGAATTAGACAGTCGTCCAAGTAAGGATATATTTGTATTCCTCTTTGTCTGCAAAATGCAATTACTGGTGCCAGGCACTTTGTAAAGACCCTGGGCACAGTAAATAAGCCAAAGGGTGGTGGAGAGAATTGGTAATGCATTGAGCCAGCCTTGAATCTGATGTATCTTCTACATATCTGTCTGATAGAGACATGCAGGTATGCCTCTTTTAGGTCTAAAGTCACAAGCCAAGCGTTCTTGCCCAGCATGGGCAGAAGCTGCTGCAAAGCCAACATCTTGAATTTTGGTGTATCCAGGAATGTGTTAAGAATAGATATGTCCAGTATTGGCCTCCAGGCCTTGTCCTTTCTGGGCACCAAGAACAGTCTTGAGTAAAATCCTTGTCCCTGCTCTTGCTCTGGTACTTGTTGAATGGCCCCCATGTCCATGAGGGATGAGACTTGTTTTTGTGCCTCTGCCCACTGATTTTTTGGCAGATGTGGCCAGCCGTTTGCCTTTGGCAGGGAATGGAAATGGAACTTGTACCTTTGTGACACGACATTTATAATCCACTTGTCCTGGGTTATGATGTGCCAATTTTGAGAAAAAAGTGCTAATTTTCCCCCTAAGGGTGCTGCCAGGAGATAAGTGCTTGGTGCAGGCAGGGGGAAGTCATTGGGACTGTTTCCTGTATGGTTGAGATTTGTCTTCTCCAACTTTGGAGGTAGAGGCACCCCATTGCTTTGACCTGTATGAACCTTGCGCCTGAGATCTGCCTCTAGGGCGTCTGAGTCTGCCCCTTTGAGGTCTGTCTGACACAGGAAAGGACCAATTTTTTTGTTGGCCAGTGACTACTAAACCTAGGTGGTTGTACTTGTAAAAAATCTTTGACAGTTTGCATAGATTTAGCTTTGTCCTCCATTTTCTTTAACACCTTTTCTGCCTTAACACCAAATAAAGTATCATGCTGTAAAGGTGCATCTAATAATTTAACCTTGACATGATCAGGCAGATTTTGTTCCTTTAACCAAGCGTGCCTCCTAATTACAGAACCCGTAACTACGGCCCTGCAGGAGGCCTCCAAAGAATCTAAACCACATTGCAAAGTATGCTTTCCAACTTGTTCAGCTGCATGCAATAAATCCTGCATTTTCATGTTTTCTGCACATTCACAGTTTAACAACATTTTCTGTTTAAGCAATGCCATGACATGTTGCTGATATTTGAGTATATGAAACTGACAGTTTAAGGCCCCAAGGTAGCAGATGCGTATACCTTTTTTCCCCATCTGTCCAGTGCCCTTGAATCCCTGTCAGAGGGGGTAGGGTTTTTTGCAGTGGAAGCCTTAACTCCCTTGGGACCCTGTCTAATAGTTTCTGGGTCTGCAGCAGGGTTTTTAAAAAGGAATTTATGAGAGTCAGGAACCCTGTAATATCTGTCATGCTTAACAGGAGCTGGAGGTAAGGAGCCAGGGGTAAGACTAGACTTCGAAAAAAACATCATCTACAATGTCCAACACAAATGGAATGGCTAGTGGCCTGTGTTGAGGTAGTAAAAGGAAATCCCTGAGCCTCTTTTTTGATTCTGAAAAATCTTGGCTCTCCCAGTGGAAATGCTCCCTCATGGTATGCAAGGTTTCCCCAAAAGAATAGTCCTCAGGAGGAGAAGCTGAAGGAATAGATTCTTCAGCATCAGAATCCTCATTGGGGGAAGAGAATATTCCTGATCAGAAGAGGAATCAGAAGAAAGTCTTCGCCCATTTTGAGCATCTGTTTTTTGGGTATGGAGGCCTGTCCATGTGGCTCTTGAGATTGTTTCTTTGTCTTTGAAGGTGTTTTAGTCTTTGCCTTTGAAGCTGAAGTCAGTTTAATGTATAAATGTTTAGGTCTGAATACACCCTCAGAAGTGGTGCCTGCTCAGCGGCTCCGGAACCATCTGAGGAAATTGTGTCCGTGGCTCCAATACCTTGAGTTTCCAGCGGCATAGCCGACTCCACGTGGGAGTCAATAGCGGCATGCGACTCTAAAGTAGCGGGTGTCAGGGGCTGTGAAAGCGCCTCACTGAGAACCGGCGACTGGCTTAGGAGAAGCTTCGTCATCGGTTTTGGGCCTCGGTTGCCTCTCTTTTTCTTTGCGTTTTTTGAGAACTCCGGTAGTCGGATGGCTGTCCGATGACATTTTGTAATTAAATCTGTGGCCAAAATAGTTTAATGCAAAATCATACCGACGCGTAATAGTGCGTTGGTTAAATCTAGCACAAAACCAACCACTTGAAACGTCGTGGTCAGGGCCTAGGCAAGGAATACAGTAAGAATGAAAGTCCTTATGAGGTATTTGCTTTCCACAAGAAATACAATTATTAACTTTTTCTGACATCGGTCTGGAGCAAGAAAAAGGTTTCCCCAACGGGGTACTTCGCTTTAATGAAGACTTCGGATCTGAAATTCGAACACGAAAATCTCAGGAGTCAGCCGACCGGCACTTGCGAACTGCTTCTGCTTCGGGCACCGCACAGCAAGAAAGACTGAAGAAAATGGCGTCAGCTGCATCTTTTATACCCCTGACGACCTGACATCAGGGAAGGGGCAACAGCAACCAATGCAGGACCCAAGACTTTGGAATTTAGGCAGACTGAGGGGCAACCTGCCAGCAGGATTACCCAAATGTAATGACTGCAACAGTGAAACACGAAGAACATCTGCCATTGCAAAAAAGATTCTTCCAGGCTGCAAATATATCAACCTTAAAGATGGCATCCACAGAGAGGGAAGACTCAAGGATTCTCAACCTTGTTTCCCACATACTCAGTCAGGCTATGATGAACATCACAAGTTTTCTCCAAAGAAAAGTTTATCTGGTGTTCAGCTGTGTTCATAGAGGATCTTGTGTTTATCTGCTACAAAGAAAACAGCCACCAAGTACTATGATGTTAAAAATGAGGCAGAAAAGGAGGTCAAAGGAAGCTGAAAGTGAGGAAGAATCTGGCTCCATCTTAGAAACAGACTGGGTAAACTCAAGTATGGATGAATCATGCGGAATCAAGTGCATGACAAACAGGTGCCAGTGGTCAGCGATGCACCAACCATTGACAACATGGGGCCAGACAAGCCTGCAATGAGCTCACTGATGCCTTCAAGTCATGTCCCTTATGGGTGCACTCCCAAGCCTGAAAAACAAGTCAGACAGACCTTAAACAGATGTCTGAAGTTTGGGGACTGAACTGAAGACCCTGGCATGGTAGGACTCATTGGGCCCTTCTTACCTTGACCCACTGAGCTATGCTGGACATAAGGTGGGGGAGAAGGAGCTGGGGATAAGAGCCCGTCTTAGAGAAAGCAGCCATTTAACTGTGACAGGTGAATCAAGGGATGCTTCCAGGTTCAGGCCAGTCAATGGTAGGCACTGACCAATCAATTGGGGATGGACAGTGTCTACAGTCTGGGGTATACTTTCCAAGGTGAGAGCTAGTGGTATATCAGTCTCTTGCCTCTTGTCATTCAATAAAATGGAATACTGTTACAAAGCTGAGCTCTTCCTAGGAAAACAGGCATACAAAAACAGGAGACCATCTCTCAAACAGACATGCCTCCAAAACAGTGATGTGAGAGTCTGAACTCCATACCCCCCAGTTCTTTCAACTTCTGAGTGAAGTCCCTTTGAACTGCCACAATTCCACAGGTAGTTAGAGAGACCACAAGTTCCTTACTCCGACATCTATGGGGAAGTGAGAGTGAACAACTGGCACTTACAGCACTACTTCACAACATGCTCCCCTTTTAAGGAGCAGAGATACTGCAAGTGCACATTCTGACCTGCTATACGACAGACACTTAAGTAGGATTTGGTGTTTCAGGTATCACATGCAGGAACTTTGTCACCATGAATTCTGGCATCAAAATCTGAATTCTGGGAAAGGCAGAAAAAATGGAAGGCTCAGAGAATAAACAAGTCCTACTAGTGTGGTACACAACATTGCAGTGTGTACCAGGACAAAGAACACATGCCTGCCAAATATAAGAGCTTCTGTGAAAAATGCTGAAATGAAAAAGACAAGAATGTAAATCTAACTGTGGACCCACAAAGAAAGGTCACTAATGTTAAGAGTTATAGTTTGCTTAGTAAACACGAGTCTCCTGGGACCTTTTGAAAAGAAAACAAAAATAGCTATTTGGCCTTCCAGCAATTAGCAGTTCATGCTGCACAAGATGTTAAAGCACACCTAACACCCACCTTGTGATGTAAGACTTGGTTAAAGTTAGACTGGGCATGGGAATAGGTTGGGAAATGTACTGCCTGATTAAAAGATAAAAACAATAAAAAAATTGATCTGAAAAGAAAAAAAAAGAGTGGGAAGGAACACTTGTTCTTCTGGAATGTCAGATACGACTTTACATTGTAAGACCTTCAATTCGGGCATGCTCTTTGTAAAAGTAAAAGCTACCAGGAAAAACTGCTCTTCATGACAAAATCTGGAGGTCAAAGGAAGACAGGGGTTTAAAGGGTGCAAAGATCGGATAATGTACAGCAAAGTTAAAATGCCATGATGACGAGGGATTATATCCAAGGTGGACAGGGATGTAACAGCACACACAAACATCTTGGTAAGACAAAGCTGAGGTATGTTCTTCTCACAGATGGGTAAGTAAAATGATGAAATAGTCAAAAGGCAAACTCTTACTCTGGTGTGAGCAAGACTCAAGTTGTGACATCAAGAATACAAACAGGAACCACATGTACAGGGCAGTTCGACCAAATCAGTCTCTGACATTCAATAATTGAGAAGTAAAGCTGAACACCTACTGCATAAAATACAACATTAGGCATGCTAGAGGTCAAAGTTTCTGTTAGAAACTAAGATCATGAAACGTCTTCTTTTCGCTGAATGCGTGGTTCTGCTAGAACCCTTACATACTGCCAAAAGAATCTATATTAGCTCATTTGAATCTCCAAATGAGAAACCACCATGGCTGCAGGATCCAAATATGAAGGCACAAGCACTGAATGGTTGGAGAGGAAGTACGAGGAGTTGATGCAAGAAATGAGGCTCTCAGGTTAGCAGCTACAGGAGAAGGAACTGCAGCTGTCTTGGACACAGCAGGCCCATTACACTCACCTGAGCAGAAAAGAACTGCTCTAGAGATGGCTGTCTGTCAAAACATGAGTAAGGAACGACATCAATGAGCTCATCAACAGGGAATGAAATGTGAAACCTGCTGTCATCTAGTTATAAGCAGGTCACTAACCTGGGTAAACAGGGATGGACTGTTCTCGACAGCAGTGATTTTTATACCGTCAATAATAATAATGTCTTTCTGACAAGCTTGAAAAGGGGTCCTTTTTTCTTCATTAAGCCTTCTATTAGCCTTCTAATCTTCTCATAATTTGTCTAATCTTACCAGATGTTCTCTCACCATTTTCTTTTGGTGATGCGGTATGTTTTGACCAAACACTGAACAATGTTTTTAGAAGTCTAGATCACCTTCTAAGCTTACAGAATACAGGAACAGCTATCCAGTGACAGTTTTTTGACCACGGTGGCATGTGAAAAGCAATGCCTATGCCATCAATGAAGTTCAACAAATGATAACCTAAAATCCCCTGGAGATAATAAAATGGAGCCAATCAATCATTCACAATTAAATTAAATTAAATGAATAAACAAATCAAATAAATCAGAAATCACTTTCAACTGCTGAAAACCTAAGAAACAGTCAGGTTCTGCCTTCCTCAAGCCAATGGAAAAGAACTGAAGAGATGTGTTTATTTTCGGTTTTATAACATTTCTCTAACAAATTCAACAAGATATACAATATCTACAGATGTGAACAGTGTTTGATTTATGACAGTAGCACTACCAAACACTACATATCTGCTTTGACAAAATCTACTTACCTTTTAATCTGTGATAAACTACTGCATTAAAATTAAAACACTTTATTGACTAAGCTAGGTAAAGTGATGACACCTTCACAGTTCACAAAATTCAATTGCAAATGTTTAAAAAATGCTTACCTTGAGAATGTGTAGCTTGCTGCAATATAAATGAAATTCTGATAATACAGCTGTTTGTTTTCCTTGAAATCATTCATACTACAGACAACCTCAGATGATCCAGCACCCTTAACAGTCAAAGTGATGAAAGGAGGGAGGCTAGGCTCATCCCAAGCATAATCCAATGATGCCATAGGCTTCACTTCAGTGTGTAGGCGAGGTTCAGCTACACTATGTTGGTAGAATATAACCGGCACCTGCAATGCATGATCATGGAATTGCTCAGAAATTAGACACACAGTCAAAAGTCAGAAACTTCAGTAAATAACAAACTGCTTTTTAAAATTAGCATGCAATATTCACAGTGAAAAGAAAACACTAACTACATCAGCTGATCTTCAACAAGACCCTATACAGTAGCTAAAGCAGCTTCCCTTCTGCACTATTACTCGGTTATTTTAAAAACCTGGAGTCTATACAGGGATGAAATGTTTTCTCTATGCATGCCATTTTGTGACTGTTGTTGTCTGCATACGTACACTCTCGCACATACATAACATACACACACTGGCCCACAATTCATATACCCCATTCATGAAAATAAATAAACTTCAAGGATATAAAATTCAAGGTACCTGGCTAAAGTTCAGAAAGATTTTGATGTAGTTCAAGCTGTAGTGGATATGACACTTGAAACATGTGTAGTAAACTAGGCTATAAAAGGACAGAATGAACCTACTGAAAAAAAAAGTCATGACAGTATGCTCCCCAAAGGATAGGGTGTACTAGGAAATTAGGTTCATACTGTTGTGGTTTACAAAGATGTGCAAAATGACCGAAAGGAATTAGCACACACGTCTACCATAGACATGTTCCTAACTTTCTGCTACAAAAGCAGCCATTCCCTTAATGGAAGGCCCTAAAGCAAAAGCCCTCAAGAGTGAAGTTGGCAAAGGAAAAACACCACTGTCAATGTAAAGGAGGAATAAATGAAAGTTATGTACTTACCATAATAAAAGATCTTCATGATCCATGTTTGTCCACTTCCACAGACAGATTAGCTGCCACAGGGACGTATCTGCTCAGCATCTTTAATACTTTCAAATATGCTCCAAGTCCTTCTCAGCTCCAATAATGCTCTGTACCTCCCTGCTTCTCCAGATCTCAAAACACCCCAGAGCAGCAAACACATTAATCTATAATAAAATTATCATGCACATCACAATTCATTCAAAGTACTAAATGCCCCTACAGACATTCTTTCAAACATCTCTCTAGGCCACCTTCAGCTGAATATGGGGAAAGGCAAGTGGGAATGTTGAAGTGGATGGACATGGATCACGAAGATCTACTGTTAAATTAAGTCTAGAACTTTAATATCTTACAAAATCCTGCCAACCACTTTAGGAGACAGAACAGAATACCGTTTGCATTCTCTTGTGTGGCATCATGACAGAATACCTCTTAGAAAAGTAGACCAGAAGGCAGAACCAGATCAGAAGATGGCATCCAGCATACAGTGTCTTTTAATATATATAGAGAGAAGCGTATATTGCATCAGCAAACATGCAGTGAAATGAAACATTCTTGAAAAATGCCTGAGAAGTAGCCACCACTTTAACAGGATGACTTTACAAATTTCTCTTATTCACTTTTTTTTTTTTCAAAATATTTTTTTTTTAAATTAAAATTGTACAAACTGAAACAATCACAGAAAAAAGAAAAAAGCTATTAACTGAGGTCCACAACAAAATTTAGAACAGTAAGCAAAACCATTAATATTTTTCTAATAAATTGTTTAGTTTTTTTCCAGTATTTACTTTGATGTATAATAATGGCTGTTTTCATTTTTAAAGTTAACAATTCTTTCTTACACCTATCCTTAGCTAAAATTATATATTCAGAGAAAGGTAAAGCAGTTTTACATTTCCAAATTTCAGTAACTACTTTCCTTGCTATGGTTAAGATGGAACAAATGAGAAGCACCTGTGAACTAGGGTTAGAATTTGATACTGGTGCACTGAACAAAATTAGTGAGTTAGATATAATACATTTATCTGATCATAAAGCTCGAGAGAAATCTCTAAATTTATATAGGTCACTATTAATGTTTAACAGAAATTCTAAGATTTTAGGAATATGTTTTTTCTGATAATCCATAAATATTTTAATTTTATCACTTACATACTTACTACACTTTTGTATGTTCAGCCAAGTATTCTTTTCTATAGTGTATTTTGCAAAAAAGAACATCAGTAGTGTATAATTTATTTCAATTTAAGAATTGGTGCCAGAATAATAAATTTGTTTCTTTGAATTCTAACAGTTTAGTTGTATTAAACGTCTCTAAACAATCATATGTATTATGTATAGGAAATAATATGAAAAGCAAGTCTTTAACTATATAATTGGAATTTACAAATGTTTTAAAGGTGCGTATGATATAACTTACAAATGAGATAGATATTAAAATATTCTTATCATTTGTACAGTAATGTTTTAAGATCCCATAAAGTCTGTTTACTCCAAATAAAATACGAGGGATTAATTTATGTTCAACATTTCAAATTATTCTTTCATGTATAGATTTCCAATTAGATTGATAAGAAGAGTTTAACCACAATGATATTATGGTTACAGTAGATTTTGCATATAATTCAATATTTGGGAAAGCTACTCCATCCTTCTCCCAACCTTTGGTATGCCAGTCAAAAAACAATCTCAGTTTATTGGGAAACCATAAAAATTTAATAAGAACATAATTTAACTAACTGAAAATGCTCTTGTTTGGAAGAAAAATGAATGACTGTACATAAAATAAAATTTTTGGTAAAATATTTTTTATCCAAGTAAGTTGATCTTCCACTGTAGAAAAAAAAGACTTGTTCCACTTTTCAAGTAATTTATTTACTATATTTTTAAATTGTTATAATTAATTACAACTGAATCTTTTAAAGATTATGTAACTACAACTCCAAGATAATAAATGTGTGCATTATGAAATAAAAAATGAAGCCAAACCAACTAAGAACAAGCCACTGCAAGAATGGCTGGTGATGCAAAAGCAAATGTGCTCAATATAAGAGAGCTGCTGTATAAAAAACTGAATAATCAGCGAGTGAGTCCAAAAACTAACAATCCTTTTCAAATTAATATTTATTTTGTTTCATTTTCATATGTCATGTCTACATTTCAACAATTTATGGGTTCTGAACATTATTTTTAATGAACTTGGCATGTGTTTCAATAGTTGTATTCAGGAATGTGATGTTTCCTATTTCAGACATGAGTTCATATTAATATTTATCTATTTTGCTTTATATTTTTCAAGTAATTCACAGGTTTTGAACATTATTTACAATGATGTGGATATGTGCGTTAATAGTTGTATCCAGAGGAGTGTTGTTTTCTACTTTATTCCTTTGTTTAAAATGTATGTTTTTTTAAGGTGGGCTGTCTCTTTAAATCTAGCTGGATTTACGTGTTCACTGACACAATGTATTTTTGCAGGCTTTTGCCCTTTTAAACAGTATCCTTGTATAGTTATGTTACTCTGATGAAGTCCCTTTAATATGTGGGGATGAAAGCGCTTAGTGGAAAGTTTTTTTGTTTTGAATAAAGCATTGTTAACTTTTGGACTCACTCGCTAATTATTCAGTTTATTATACAGCCACTCTCTTATATTGAGCACATTTGCTTTCACATCACCAGCATTCTTGCAGGGGTTTGTTCTTAATTTGTGTATTATCCCAATTAAATAATTTAAAGCCCTTTAAATATTTAGTAATTGTTTTATTTATTAATAACGTTTTTATCTTACTATTAAATTTTAAATCTGAAACCTTTTCAAAATAATTTAAAGATGCAACTATTTGTTGTCCTATTCACTCTTTTTTTTTCTTATATCCTTAACTTTGTTCATTTGAAAGTGTAACAATGAAACTTGATCCAAGTAATGCAACAGATTCTCCCTTTGGTTTGATTACTGGAGAAAAATACAGGGAAGTTAAGTGGGTGTCTTAAAATTAGATTATGTGACTGCTTTAGAAATAAAAGATGGGTTAATTCACAGTGACATGCAGTCTTTGTGAAAGGTAAGACAAGGAGGTATACAAGAGAAACCATGCAGCTCTGAAACAATTCATTCCAGACAGCTATCAAAAAGAATGCTTTTGATGTCAAGAACTTTGATTCTGTCCTAAAAACTGTTTCATATGGTAGTAAGGCTAGTTTCTCCACCACAAAATTAAGATACCATGGAAGATTGGATTATTTTAGTAGGGAGTCTCGGCAGGAAAGCACTCTTCAAAAATGCCTTACAGAATCTGAAAGAAGCCAAAGTTGTGCAATTAAACCCCTAATGGGAATTAGATATTGCTGCCAAATACAGTTTGATGGAAGAGTAACTTAGTTTCATATTAAAGATTTGTGACACGTATTTTAAAACTGTCAGAACTGGAATGGAAAAGGGATTCAGTACCTGACACAGAGTACTTTTAAGGCAAATCTTGCTCACTGTTTTTCAATGTTAGTCTACCTGAAGGTTCTGGGCAGAATTCTGGACATGAAACACAATAGAAGGGTAAAGGCAGAGTTCTCTGGTCATCAGTGAAAGTGAAGAAACCATATTATAAAGCAAGGAGACCAAAGGTCTGGATGAGGCTTGCAGATGATTGTGTTAGGAGACTCATGAAAGGCCTAAGGTGGAGACATCGCTACAACAGGTAGGGCTACAGCATGAGGGACCAAACCCACCAAGATCAGAAAAAGAACTATGATGATGAACTTGACCTTGCTTTGCATGGCTTTCTTCAGAAGGGGAAATGAGGGAAAAGCATAAACAAGATCCCAGGGTCAAGCCTGAACAAGAGCAAACAATGTCTGTCCCTGCAGAGGAATTAGGGGGGAAAAGCTGCAGCATTAGGAATTTTTAGGGAGAAAATCAGATCACTGCAAGGTATGCCCCAATGGCAAACACAACACTTCATCACAAAAAGACTTGGGGATCACTGATGCGGCATCAGCAAACAGCATCTTAGCCTATCCACCAGAAAGCTGTCATGTGCTCATCTGGGTTCTTACGATAAAGCAATGAGACAAAATGAACATGTCCCCAGGTACATGACTTCTCGACACTAGAAGTATGATATGGATCCTCCTTGCATTTTGGATTAATACATCACTGTTGCGCTGTTTGAATGGATAACACTCACACCCTGAAGTAGAACATCCTGGAAGGTCTGTACTGTAAGAATGACCATTCTCTCTCCTTCAGGACATCATGGTGCAGGCTGGCATCATGCTGTAATCAGGTCCCTTGCGATGTCTGAACTAAACAATGCTTCCTCCACCCCAGAGCAGGTGCATCCATAGTACCTATCACACTCAAGGTGGTTGAGGTGAACCTAGCAAGCCAGATGCTGGAAAAATATGCCTGAAACTCTTACAAGAGCTGCCATGGGTTCTGCACATCTATATCACTAAATTTTCAGAGACCACAGTAGGACAATTATCTAATACCTTTCACAGGGAACCATGAAAATTATCACTCCGATTAGCCCCAAAACCCTGAGGCAGAGAGTTGCAAAACCTGTGAAGAAAGAAGATGTACCTGGGACTGAAGACCTACAATTCTGATTTTTGGGAGACTGATTGTGAAGAAAACAGTGCCTGACAAAACTCAGTGCTTGCAACAGCTCCCTCTGGGACTAGGCAGTATTCACCATATCTCCCAAGGACTGGAACACTTGGGAGTAGGGCCTCCCTCACCAAAAGTGGTGACCCTCAAGTAGAAGCAGCTAGGAGACAGCCAAGTAAGGCAAAACTCTAGTCTACAACAGTCTGAGATGAACTACCACTATGGCAATAAATTTGCAAGTTCTTATTACTGTTAAAAATGATTCAGTTTTGTAAAACTTTGTGTAATTTAGTTAATTTTGTTACTGTTGGAGCTTTTCTCCCCAGGCTTCTGCTGAAAATAGGCCTCTGACCCAGCTGGACATTCCAGGTGAAGAAATATAAAATAACATAAAAATAAATAAATAAAATAAATTTAGTTAGCACCCTGGGGGGGGGTTATGATGAGACTAAATGGGAGGGCTCAGACTTAAAACCATCTGCCTCCCACCCTAAACCACAGGATTCTCCTAGAATACTTGGCTATTCTGATATGCAGACATGCATTCTGAAACCAAAAGACCACATCCAGTTCCCCTCCTATAGAAAAAGGTGGAAGTTTGCACTGTGATCCTCTGGAAATGTGTTCTCAGAATTAAATGACTGAGAACACTGAAGTCTAAAACTGATCAGAGGTCCTCTGTTTTCTCTGAAACCAAAACAAACCCTTAGTAGTATCTAGACTCTTTCTGGTATGGCAGGGCTGCTCTTTTCTCTAGGGAGCTTATGACCTCTTTACTGTCAGCATCCTTCTGATCAGAAGGGATGCCCAGAAGTATAAAGGATGCTGGATAAGGAAGGGAGAAGATGGGTATGGTGTAGCCGCTGGATATACCTTCCCCTACCCACTTGATCTGCTTGTCCTCCATGATGGCTTCCCATGCAAGAAAACAGTGGGACACTCATCTCCTAACTTCTTCCAGAGAGAAGAGTCAAGCAAATCCTCACGGGTTCTACTGCTGGATGGAAGGTTGCAAAAACCCTGAATGCGGTGATTATCTCTGCCACAAGGGAGGTTAAAGTTCTGAAATTCACAGTGCTCATATTGGTCTCGGTTGGAATGCTGTCTGAAAGTTCCAGCTGCTGTCTCTTCATATACCATAAGTTCCTTGAACTCTTATGGTTATGGAAGAATGCCTGCTGAGGAGTGGAGAACTTGACATCAACAGCTATAAGTGTATTACTTTCTTGTTCACTGTTCTGCAGCACGGCTTTCACTATGGGAATTAAATAGCTTAATATTGAAGCAGACATTGGTAAAGGGTGCCTTGTAGTTTTCTGCAGAGTTACAATGCCTAAGTCAGGTATACCTAAGTAGGGTTACGCTTGACCATGCTGCCTGGGCTACTACATCAATGGCATAATAGGCTAGTCATATGGATAGACTGGAAACAGCAGACATAGTTATCACATGGGATTCTAACCTGCTTCACAGATCTCTACTGGGAAATACCGTCGGCATGCTGTGTACATCACCTGCCAATGTGCATTGGAATCTGATCATGTGCGTCACATAATAAGGCACCTAACATAAAAAGTACTGGACATGATTCCTCATTAGGTGAGCAGACTGATGAACTCTTGTCACAGGTTTCTTTCTTAACGGCCACCTGTCACCACTAAGGAGTTAGTTAATAGAGTCTTAGTCCAAGATTAATAGACTGTGGAAGGCCAAAAGATCTTGTTGAGTCTCCTTGGAATAGTCATTATCACTTCTGGTTCTTGCACTGCCTTCTACATCATAAAAACAACCATCAAGAGGATGCTGGGGAGGAACAGAAAGCTGCCTAGAGTATTTTCTCACATGGGGATATTGAGCGAATGAGCTAGCCTCGTGAGCTTGCAGATAACCCCATATATGGAGTTCTTCAGGAATGGACACTGGAGAATGCTCTCAATCATCAAGCTTGCTATCTGGAATGAAAGACTCTGTAAGGGAGGTTGCTTTCTTGTTGCAGTGTTTTTTCTTACAACCAGAGGGGGAACTTTTCCAAAGAGGAGGAAGCCCGATCAACAGAAGATACCCTATGTTTGTCTATACAGCTATTTTCTACTCCACTGCCCCTCTACTGAGAAGATGGAGGGGCTAAGGACTCCAGTACATGGGAGTCAGAAGCCAAGTCCAATAACTGTGCAAGGTCCTTGACTGACCAGTCAATAGTAAGTGTTGTACTGAGGCTTGCTCTCTTCACATCAACTATGCCAAGACTCACAGTGTTAGGCAGTCAGGCTGCACATGGATCACCAGCTTGGAAAAACTCAATATCAAGTCTCGCACCATAGCCCTCAACATTAAGGATAACACTAACAATCAGACAGATGGCTTCCGGCCACAGGCATTGAACGCCAAAAGTCATCAACACTTTAAACAGGTTCACAGGGTATCAGTGCCATGAACAGGGTGAATGCTTTAATGTTAATGGCCTCAACCCTAGAAGCCATTGTTGCCCAGGTGAGAGATGTCAATGTTACTGCCCATACTGAAGTAATCTGTAAGAGTGACGCTGACAAGGGAGTCTGTGGCAGGAAATCCAGCCTCAGTTTTACCTGCATCACTTGAATGTTTTAAACCCAAATTGCTTTTCCCAGTTATCTTGCTTATCCATTTTTACAAAGTGAAAGAAACAAGATCACTAAATGCACTAAATATGACCATCACAATGCCATTTCACTTCTCAAGCTCGGTCGGGGGGGGGGGGGGGATAATAATTCCTCAACTTGACAAATGAAATAGATCTAGCCAGTATCAACAGCTTCCACAAAACAATGTAGAAGAAAAGAAAACATTGAATGAGGATGTCTCTCAGATGTAAGCCATTCAGTTGCAAGTAAGCAGGAAAGTGGCCTAATCATTAGTGTGGAAGAACAACGTCAACCCCCCACAAGCAAGCAGCCAGTCATGTAGAATGAGATGAAGGAAGCCGATTCCTTACACTTTCTTGAGTTTGCACTGAAAAAATGTTTCTTGTGAAACTACAGTCTACTGATCACGTCTCTTTATAAAGCTAACTTGCTTTATCAAGCAACACAAGATTTTGACCAAATTCCAGTATGCTGGGGAGGTATTTTCAAGCTCAACATCATAAATGTTCAATACAGATAACAACCAAACACTGTAGAACAATAAAAAGCAAAAACAGAGCCAACCAAACTGCTACACCACCTGTTTAATGAACAAATGATAAAAACAAATAAAGACTGAGCGCTTTCGTATTGACACTGCAAAGACCTCTTCAGAGTGGTTTATCAGCCATAAAAAGGAAACTATATATATATATATATATATATATATATATATATACACACACACACACACACACACACACACACACACACACACACACACACACAAAATCACATCCAATCAAAACTAAAGATACGTACATTGAATGTGATGTCATTCAACCAGAATACTGGTTCAAATTAAAGGTACAGCAGCAAAACATGGAACAAGTAAAACATAAGAAAACATGTTAAAACTGACATTTATCATAACTAAGACAAACATATAAATACAAAATCTGCTCCCTAAACATGTATTAAATGAAAAATTATGCAAAAGATTATAAATGAATAGTGACTCAAATTACAGCAGCTTTTTTCTTTAAAACGCTTATTACTAAAATGGTCTAATTAATGCCCAGAGTGGCCGAGGCAATAAGTCTTAATTGCAAAAAAAGCTCTTTAAATTCAAACAAATTTTTAAAGTCACCAATAAAATTTTGATTGTTACCTTGTCAATAATAAAAAATAAAAACTTTTTAAAATTGGGGCAGTCATTGGAATGTCTGAATAATACATTGGTAGTTTTCTTTTTTCTAATGTCATAAACATGCTCTCGAATTCTATTATTTAATCTTCTGATTGTTTTCTACGCATAGAAGGTACTGTTAACAGCTCCAGATGGCAAGATATACAATATGGGAGGTGCTGCAATTACATCTCCCAGGGCAAGGATGGGTCGAGCATAAGTGTCTACTGAAACTATGGACCTTCGTTAAAGAACCTACACATCTTACGGGTCGCACATTTCTGCACTGCTCCACGTCCCCTGTACCAGTCAGTACTACAGGGCAGCTCCAAGAGTGTCTTAATATTTTTCCTCTTGAAAAAACAATCACTGGGGCAGCACCTTTATGTTTCTTAATATATAGCACAAAAACTTTTAGCACGACTCAAGCAACAGAAAGTGGAAAGGACGGTCACCAAGCTTTGGAAGCCTATAACAAGGAAGGCAACAAGAGATCCTGTAGAGGTATTAGAAATATTTCAGAAATTCTATTAAAGTCTGAATAAAGCAGAGAAATATGGAAATCAAGAAAAGATACAAATGGAAATGTTTATGAAAGAATTAAATATGCCAAGGTTAGCAGTAGATGAGGCTCAATTACTAATGGTTAGGATAGGAGGAAATTAAATAAAAATTGTAATGTATAACCAATCTACAGGAAAGTCCTCAAGAATAGATGGTATTCCTGTGGAAGTTTAGAAGCTAGGACAGAAAAAAAACTGATAAAGATCTGGAAGGTTCTGTTTAACAGTGTTTTAAAAGGAGGAGAAGTACCAACATCCTGGAAGAAAATGTAATACCTAAACAGGGTAAAGATCCATCAGATCCAGCTTCATACAGACTCATTTCAATCCTAAACCATAATTATAATGTGTCCATGTCTGTAATGGCTAAAAGAATGGCAAAAGTAATGCCAAGATTAATAGATATGGATCGATGTGGTTTTGTGGAGGGGAGGCAAACATTTGACAACATTAACAGAACACTGAGATTAAGAGGAAAGCAAAATGTAAGAAAATTGGTGGGTCTTGATTGGGAGAAAACATTTGACAGACTAAGCTGAGACTTTATCAGCAGGGCAATGGAAGCATTTGCATTTAATGGACAAAATTCTAAGGTTGATTAGGAGGATATACAAGGGATGGGAGGCAACAATTAAAGTGGGAGGGGTACTCCCTGATCATTTCTGATTGAGCAAAGGAACCAAGCAGGGGTGTACTCTTTCCCCTTTGTTATTTGCATTACATTTAGAACCACTGGCAAAGAAAATAAGGGACTCAGAAATTCAAGGATGCAATTGGTATGGTATTCAAGAAACACTGGTTCTATTTGCAGATGATATTATTTTATACTTGACAAAACCAGAAAGACACATTACAGTGTTGTGGAACATTCTGAGACAGTTACAAATCATTTTCGGATACAAAATTAATGAAGCTTAAAACAAAGGCAATAGTGGCAAATTATGTACCCACATATGAATTGGTTCAGCAATATCCATAATTATGGGGACATGATAAAATAAAGTATTAAGGAATATGAATTAAACATTATTCTGGTGTGGCAGCTAAGGCTATGTGGGAAGAGACTAAACAAAAGATAATATAAAAACTGAGAAAATGGAAGCTTTGTTTTATGGATATGGATAGTAAGATACAAGCAGTTAAAACATTCGTATTCCCTTTAGTCTTATACAAGGGTCGGGCATATGTTTATCAACCAGAGGAGAAGTTGTGGATGGTAATTAATAAAGACTTGAAGGACTTTTCATGGAGGGGAAGACGGCAAGAGTGAAGTGGGATAAGCTGATTCTTCCAGTAGAACAGGGCAGACTGGGATTACCTGATTTGAAGGGGTATTTCAGAGTGACATAGTTAAGGCTCCTATATATAGCACAAGCAGAAAACTGTAATTTAAAGTGGAAAGTGATGATGATGAAATGGGGGGGAAGCTCAAGAAACAAGGTGAGACTGAGATTTTGGATGCAAGCCTTTAAGAATAACAATAATCATGCAGAATACTATATCTCTAAAGTATCAGAAATTATCCTAATAACTAAGCCAACACATGAGTGGAGAAAGGAGATTCTGATGATAGGGATGACTGCAATTAGGGAAAACCGTTAAAGGAACCAAGGTATTGGGAGCAAATAAACAGAGAGGGAAATATGACAGAACGGGAAGATGCCAAGAATTTCTTTGGGCTGCAAGTTAGAAACTGCTTTTCCTCCTTCAAAGATTGATAGAGTATAGGCAAAGAGAAAAAAATAAGGGGGTCTTAAATGAAAGACCAGCAATGGTAGTGTTTTTAGTAGAATCTAGAACAGAAGCTGCCATTAAAAAAGGAGTAATTAGTACAACATATAAAATATTGCACGGTAACTATAAGAATCAATTAGATTAGGTTAGAAAGCATTGGGAAGAGAGATTGGATAAGCAATTCACAAAGAAACAATGGGAGGATATAGTTATGTCTCCCAAATATGCCACAAAATCTAGAGGATTTAGGATTTTTGCTAGGAAATGCTTACATAGATATTTTTATACCCGAAGTAGACTCCAGAGAATTTTTCCTCAGGTACACATCAAATGTTGGAGGTGCAACAGGGAAGAAAGAAGCAATCTGGAACATATTTTCTGGGAGTGCAGTGAGTTGTCAGACTTTAAGGATTCCCTGCAGGATGCACTGTCAGAGATGCTGGGTGGGCATACTGATGTGACGATGGAGATGATTTTTCTGAACTATGATACAGAATCAGAATTGCCTACACATGCTAATGCATTGCTGTATCTAATTATGATGGCTACCAAAAAAGCAATTGCTAGAAAATGGAAATCAAAATTTAAACCAACTATTCTACAAGTAGTGAATATAGTAACAGATATAAAACAACTGGAAATGAGATCTTCAGAAAAGGGTAGGAGCAAACTACATAGGAAAAATGGGAATTGTGGGAACAATACATACAGAGAGGAATGAGGTTTAAAAGAAGAACAGGACATAAATGAGCTATGCAACGTTTGACTGAAAATGGTTGGGTAGATTTTAACTGACATATAATGTTTGCAATTGGCAGTGTGTCTGTATGTTTTGTGATGTAAAATGCTTGCAACTAGGATTGTGTGGGTGCAGCCTGTTTTCATTTATATAAGTGTACGATCACCTATGTCATAAGTGATGGTTTAAAAAAAATGTTTCTTGTTAAAAAATCAAATATATAAGGGTAAATGTTCTATTATATAATACTCTACACTAAGATTACAGCTACAATATAAAACCAAGGAATACAGTCATAGAACAAGACACAGTATACTAACAGAAATAGAAAGACATCAGAATAAATAAAAAAGTACATAGTTAAGGAATATAAATATGTCTACAGGGGTGGGAGGTTGGCATAGTGGTTAAAGTGTTCACCTTACCGGCACAAGGTGCAGGGTTTGAATGGAGAGATGATAAATCAGTCAGCAAAGGAGAAAGTACAGTTGTGTACACTTACCATAAATGTAGATGTTCGAGTGTCTTCAATGTTGCAGTCATCACTGTAGGGTTCTTCCTGCCAGCAGGCAGTCCTCTGTCGTCCAGAATCCCAAAGTCTGGGTCCAGCGTCGGCTGTTCAGTCATGCTCCCTGACGTCAGAGCGCTAGGAGTACAAAGCTGCCAGCCGACGCCATATTCTCCAGTTTTTCTTGCCCCAGATGTCAGGTGTCCAAAAATGAAGGCCAAAAGTAAAACAAAAAAGTAACATACGACAAACCCCATACCCTGAAGCAAATACACCTCAGAAGAAGGGTGAAGTAGGAAACCACACTAATGAAAGTATAAGAGGGGACAGGAGGGAGGTAGCAGACTGCAACAGTGAAGACACTCGAACATCTACATTTATGGTAAGTGTACACAACTGTACTATGTTCATCGTGTTTCACTGTTGCAGTCATCACTGTAGGGTTGAATCCCAAAGCTGAGATAAAGGGTGGTGGTTATAGAGTAGAAGGGGCGGCTAGAAGGCCCTGCAAGACTGCAGAAGCAAAGCCTGCCCTAGACTTAGAGTAAAGAGGGAGATTATAGTGCTTAGAGAAAGTATGCACTGAACTCCAAGTTGCAGCTTCCAAAATATCTTTGGTAGGTACTCCCCTGAGAAAGGCAGCTGAGGTGGTAGCAGCAGCTCTGGTAGAGTGAGTCCTAATCTTTCCTGGGAATTGCTTTCCATGATGAGAGTAACAAAATCTGATTCCATGAGCAATCCATTTAGAAATGGTCTGTTTTGAAATAGCTTTGCCTTGGGAATTTGTTGCATAAGAAACAAACAGTTGCTCTGTTTTCCTGATTCCTTGGTTCTGTCCAGGTAAAAACGAAGTTGTCTGTGTACATCCAAGGAATGCAAGATCCTTTTCCCCTTATTTTGTGGATTAGTGAAAAAAGTTGGCAGGTGAATAGTTTGATTTAAAGCCACTTTGGAAACCACTTTAGACATGAAAGTAGGATTAGTTCTTAAAGACACCCTATCTTGGTGAAAAATAATATAAGGCTCCACAGCCATGAGTGCTTGTAACTCCAAGACTCTCTTGGCTGAAGACAAAGCCAGCAGGATAGCAGTCTTCCATGATAAATACTTAATATCAGATGTGGCAGCAGGCTCAAAAGGAGGCAGAGTGAGTTTTTCCAGAACATAGTTGAGGTCCCAGGCAGGTATTGGTGGTGTCCTAGGGGGCCTTAAATTCTTTGCTCCTCTGAGATATTGTTTCAGAAGTGGATGTAAAAAGACTGGAGGATCTGTATTGTAATGTGCAGAGATAGCTGAGGCATGTATTTTTATGGAAGAGAAGGATAAACCCTTATGAAGCATGTCTGTCAGGTAAAGTAAAATCAGTGGGATATTAGGAATGAGGGGATCCGAATCCCGAGCATGCATCCAGGTGCAAAATCTCTTCCATTTACCTGCATAAGATTTTCTAGTGCTAGGCCGTCTGGCTTCTAAGATGACATCCATGACCTATTTGGAAAGGAAAGGATTAATCATAGACCCTGAATTCGCCAGGCTGCCAGGCTGAGAGTTTTGACATGAGAGTGCAGAACCTGGCCCTGGTGTTGGGACAAAAGATTTGGAATCTGAGGTAAAATCAAAGGTGGCTCCTGGGATAGATTCATCAGTGTGGAATACCAGAATTGACAAGGCCAATTTGGGGCCAGTAAAATCATCATCTTGGGCTTGTCCTGCCTGATCTTTAATAACACCCATGGAAGAAAAGGTAGTGGCAGAAAGGCATACTCCGATAGGTTTCTCCAACTGAATGATAGTGCATCTACTGTCCATGCTGGTTTGTGAAATGACCTTGTGCAAAAAATCTGTAACTGGTGGTTGAGTGGTGATGCAAAAAGATCTATGTCCGGGCAGCTCCAGGTCTCTGCAATCATCTTGAATATTTGGGTGTCTAGCATCCACTCGTGTGGGTCTGACAGGTTCCTGCTCAGGCTGTCTGCCAGAATATTTTGTTTCCCTGGCAGGAACTGAGCTTGTAGATTCACTTTGCAAGCTAGAGCTGTGTTCCATAGAGTCATGGCTAGTCTGCAAAGGGGGTAGGAGTGTGAACCCCCTTGCTTATGTACCACATAACTGTGATGCTGTCTGTCTATATCAGTAGTTTTCCTGGTTGTAGAAGATCCCTGAAAGCCAAGAGGGCATTTTGTACAGCTAACAACTCTTTTAAATTGATGTGTAGGAGCTTCTGATCCTCTGTCCAAAAACCTTGCAGACCTTTTCCCTGCAAGTGGGCTCCCCATGCGTAATCCGAGGCGTCCGTGGTTAACACTTGTCTGGCTGGAGGCAGACTGAAGGCTTTCCCTTTGTTGTGAAGACATGCCATGGTCCACCAATGGAATTCCTTTTGTAGGCAAGGCAAGACAGCAATCTGTGTGTCTAGACTGTGGCAATGCTGGGTCCATACACTTTTTAGGTACCATTGTATTTTTCTCATATGTAGTCTTGCATTTGGTATGAGAAGGATGCAGGAGGCCATGTAACCCAAAGCCTGCAGGAATTTCCTTGCAGTTAGCTGAGTTATTGACGCCAAGGTTTTGAAAGTTGAAGCCAGCTGTAGTTATTTTTTGGATGTCAGGAATGCCATCTGGCTTGTTGTGTTTAGAAGAGCACCCAGAAAAGTTATCTGTTGTGTGGGTGTCAAATTTGACTTTATGTTCACAGTGAATCCCAGGTACTTGAGAAGATTTTGAACAAATTCCAGATGCTGGAGTAAGACATCCTTGCTGTCTGCTTGAATAAGGCAGTCATCCAGATAAGGGTAAATTTGAATTCCCTTGAGTCTGCAATAAGCTACTACTGGTGCCAGGCACTTGGTGAAGACCCTGGGCGCAGTAGACAAGCCAAAGGGCAGCGCAGAGAATTGGTAATGTTTCGAGCCGGCCTTGAACCTGAGGTATTTTCTGCACTCCTGTCTGATAGGGATGTGTAGGTAAGCCTCCTTTAAATCCAATGTCACCATCCATGCATTTTTGTTCAACATTGGCAGGAGCTGCTGCAGAGTAAGCATCTTGAACTTTGATATCTCCAGGAAAGTGTTTAAGACTGACAGATCCAGGATGGGTCTCCATGAATTTTGCTTTCTGGGAACTAGAAAGAGCCTTGAGTAAAAGCCTTGCCCAGTCTCTGATTGTGGAACGAGTTCTATGGCCCTCATAGCCATGAGGGATCCCACCTGGTTTAATGCCTCTGACCATTGGTGTTTTGGTAGGTCTGGCCACCCGTTTGGTCTTGGCAAGGTATGAAAGTGGAATTTGTAACCCCTTGAAACTACATCCAAAACCCACTTGTCTTGGGTTATGTAAGTCCAATTTTGTTGAAAAAGAGAGAGTTTTCCTCCTAGAGGGGCTTCCAGCAGAGAAGTTCCTGGAGCCATGCAGGGGGAGTCATTGAGCCTGTTTTCTATAAGATTGAGGTCTGTCCTCTCCACCTCTGGGGGTGGAAGCACTCCACTGTCTAGGTCTGTAAGAGGTCTGTGCTTGGGCCCTCCTTCTGGAACGTCTATATCTACCCCTCTGAGGCCTGCCCGAGCTGGGAAAGGACCAATTTTTAGTTGCCCAATTTCTGCTAAATCATGGGGGCTAAACTTGTAAGAAATCCTTAACCGTTTGCATGGACTTTGCCTTATCCTCCATTTTCTTCATCACCTCTTCAGCCTTAGACCCAAACAAAACATTATGCTGAACAGGAGCATCCAGTAACTTTGCTTTCACTTGATCAGGTAAGTTTTGCTCCTTTAACCAAGCATGTCTTCTAATGACTGTGCCAGAGGCAGCCGCCCTGCAAGAGGCCTCCAAGGCATCAAAACCACAGTGTAAACCAGGCTTCCCCACTTGTTCAGTGGCATGCATCAAGTCGTGTAATTCCTTATCTGCACATGCAGAAATGGTACCTAGCTTTTGTTTCATAACAGACAGTAGAAATTGCTGATATTTTAGCATATGAAATTGACAATTTAAAGCTCTAATAGATAAAGTAGCAGAAGTGTACACTTTTTTGCCCCATCTCTCTCTTATCTGTTGGAATAGGTGTTTTAGCAGAAGCGGCCTTAACCCCCTTAGGACCCTGAGAAATGGTTTCTGGATCAGCAGTAGGATTTTTGTAAAGGAACTGGTGGGAATCAGGGATCCTGTAATATCTATCGGGCTTAGCAGGGGCTGGAGGAAAGGAGTCAGGAGTTAAATTAGCCTCAGAAAAGGCATCATCCACAATATCCAAAATAGGAGGAATAGCCAGGGGTCTATGTTGGGGAAGAAGAAGGAAATCCCTAAGCCTTCTCTTAGATTCCGAGTACTCCTGACCTTCCCAGTGAAAAAGTTCCCTCATGTCATGTAAAGTTTCCCCAAAAGAAAAATCCTCAGGGGGAGAAGCTGAAGGAATGGATTCCTCAGCATCAGAATCCTCATAAGGAGGGAAAGTATATTCCTGTTCAGAGGAAGACACTGAAGAAATAGATGCCTGATCAGAAGATTCATAATCCAATTCTTGCCTTGGCCTTTTGTCTGGAGGGGGATGTGAACCCCTAATCATGGTTAGTAAGTCCTCCGCCATTTTAAGTAGCTGTTTCTGAGATTTGGGTCCCAGATCAGAAGAGGCCTGGGCTGGTGTCTTAGATTTAGAAGAAGTCTTTGCCTTTGTCTTTGGCTTTGCCTTTATCAGAAGCTGTGCAGGCCTGAAAACCCCCTCGGAAGCCGGTACCTGCACAGCGGCTCCAGACCCATCTGAGGGAGCACTGTCAGAAGGTCCTGCAGCTGGAGTGCTCAAAGGCCTAGCTGGCTCTTCATGGGAGTCCGTTTCGGCAATCGGTTCTGAAATGGCCGATGACATGGCCGACTGCGAAAGCGCCTTACTGACGACGGCCAAACCTGTAGCTGGCTCTGCTAGTAAAACGTCATCTGATTTGGACCTCGGAGGCCTGTCCTTATCCTTGCGTCGTTTGTGAACTCCGGTAGTCGGAAGCATGTCCGATGACATTTTATAATTAAATCGCCTACCAAAGTAGAGAAAAGCTTAATCGTACGTTGGTTAAATCTAGCACAAAACCGACAACTAGCTACATCGTGGTCAGGGCCTAAACAAGGAATACAGTAAGAATGAAAATCCTTATGAGGTATTTGCTTCCCACAAGAAATGCAATTATTAACTTTTTCTGACATCGGACTGGAGCAGGAAAAAAGTTTCCCCAAAGGGGTACTTAGCTTTGAGAAAAAGAAGTAAGTCTTCGGACTGAAGCAGGAAAAAATATTAGGAGTCAGCCGACCGGCACTTGCGAACTGCTTTCACCGCACGGCAAGAAAGACTGGAGAACATGGCGTCGGCTGGCAGCTTTGTACTCCTAGCGCTCTGACATCAGAGGGCATGACTGAACAGCCGACGCTGGACCCAGACTTTGGGATTCTGGCCGACCGAGGACTGCCTGCCAGCAGGAAGAACCCTACAGTGATGACTGCGACAGTGAAAAATGATGAACATCAGTACTGCTGGAATTGCATTTATCCTCAAGTCTTGGTGAGTACCGTCACAAGGTGGACCCTGTTTTTTTTGCACAAAATCTCACCAAGATGACACTGATAAACAGACTGTATTTTATATAGCATACACCATGGACATAAGTAGGTTAAAAAAATAACAGTTAGCTGGGTGAACAAGAGCCAAGATAAAGTGCCCAATCCTGGTAGGCACTGGTACCGGGACTGGAAAAAATGGCAGTGTAGAATCCTCAAGACATGGAAACATTTTGGCAATGGGGATAGGTCAGGCCCCAGGGGAGGATACCCCCTATTATAGAAGTAGTAGCAGTTCACAAAAATCACAAAAAAAATGATAGGCCAAAAAGACCCATAAAGATGATAAAGTGGACAGTTGAGGCCAAGTAAGAAATTATATATTGTACAAGAATCCCAGAATTTCCAGACAGAAGATACATAAAAAGATCAAGAGAGAAATTACAGGAAAGAAAATATTTCCATAAGAAAAACTGTCAGAAGCTTCAAATGCAAATTTATGTTCATTAATACAACAGATCCATGAAAAACATTATGTAGACCAAGAAAGCTTGGTGCGTTTGGAAAAAGAAGCAACTGAGAAAATGTGAAAATATAAAGAACAAAACCTAGAGGCTTTTCAAAGGTATAAAAAAGAAATATGGACATGGCAAAGAGAGATCTGATATGGTGCAGTATTTATGCAAACAAGACAAATTTAATCAACACAAAAAAAGGCATCCCCAAAGATATATGAAGAGAAATGCAGGCAAAGGCATACAGGTATGGAAAATTTCACAATAAAAAAATAAGATCACAAAGAGGGAACGTAGAACAGAAGATTAGTCAAGTAGAAGTTAAAAAAAAGAAGTTATGGAATACTTGCAAAGTAAAGGATTTAGTGGTTATTTCACAGCAAGATGAACAACGTGTCCCCAAAGTAAGGAAAAACAGGAGGATCAGGAGACATCTGAAGAAGAAATATGGACATGGGAAAGCAAAACAGATTTAATATGGCGCAATATTTATGAACAGGAGAAAGCAAAACTAATCAATACAAAAAGAACAGCACCAAAGACATTTGAAGAAGAAATATAGGCAAAGGCATCCAGACATGAAAGATTTTACAATACAAAAAATAAGAAAAGAGAGGAAAAGTAGAAAAGAGAATTAGTAATGGAGAAGTTAAAGAAACAGAAACTAAGGTTATGGATTACCTATGAAGTGAAGGACTTAGTGTAGAAAATTTAACTCAGAAAACATCACAACAGGATACAGCAATGGATCCCAAATTAAGGAGAAACCAATGAAGTGGGAAGCATCTGATCAGTTGCCATATGAAGATACTTTGGAGCCTTCCATAAGAAACCAGTACAAACATTCAGTTGGAGATGCATAGCAAGAGGAGGAACAGGAAACTGTGGCAGCTCTGATGGAGTCAATGTTGCGGGGTGATAGGCCAGTGAGTTTTTATATGAAAGAGCAACGGATGACACAGGATGAAACTGAAGAAAATGTGGCATAGAAAATGCTATGGAAACTTTCTATAGAATGCTCACAGGACATGGAAAACGATGAATGCTCCCTTAGTTTAGAAGAAAATGATCTAAGAGAAGAGGTGCTTGACTTAATAGAGTTGGACAGACATACTAAGAGCAATGAAAGAAATAGACTACAGAAAGTCAATAAAACCCAAAAGGTTAGAAGTTTGACAAAACAAATGAACACAGTAATAAGAATAGTCCATAGAGATTCACGTGACTTAACAGAAGTAAATAGGATATATTACTGTGCAGCTACATTAAGAACAGCTAAAGTCTTACCACAAGAACACGGGTTAGTAAGGGAAAGGAAGGGGAGAAATTGAATGCCATCATGGAAGTATCGGCTAGAGAAAACTATAACGCAATTAAGACAAGAAGTTTCACTGTTAAAAGAGTACAGAAGAAGGAACATACCAACAAAAATACTCACTGCCAATCATGAGTGGACAGATGATCTGCTGTGGTGTCCCCTAACCGGGAAAAAGCCGAAAGAAGAAGAAGATCAGAACAGGCAAAAAAAACTTAGACAGTAAGCAGATAAATATAAAGGAATAGTACAAAATAAACAATTTATTGATGACTCAAAAAAGTTTTATAGAGAATTGGGAAACACGGCAAAAGGAATTGAACCACCACCAAAAAAAGAACGAATAGATACATTTTGGAGAAATAACTATGAAGATCCTGTGGAACATAGCAAAGATGCTAAATAGATATAAGAAGTAAAAGAAAGAATAAGAAGTTCAAATATACAGGATATGGAATGGGATGAAGTAACGGCCACAGAGATTGAAACAATGTTAAGAAAAACTCCTAACTGGAAAATCCTTGAGGCCCAGATGCAGTACCTAACTTCTGGTTAAAAGTATTAAAATCTTTGCATGAAGCTTTAGCCATGAGTAAGAACTATTTATATGTGCACCCTGAACAGACACCAGCCTGGTTAACGACAAGAAAAACAATACTCCTACTTAATGCAAACCTGCAAACTTTCCTAAAAACTATAGACCAATAACTTGCCTTCTGACGATGAATAAACTATACACTAGCATTGATGCCAACAGAATTTATAGTCATTTAGAAGAAAGCTCAATCATGGCAATAGAACAAAAGGGTATTAAAAGAAAGTCATACAGAAAAAAGGATCATTTGATGTTAAATAAAGTCATAGTGGAGAACTGTAAAAAGGGGAAGACAAGTATGGCATGGATAGACTACAAAAAAAGCATTTGACAGTATCCCACATTCATGGATAAAAAAGTGCTTAAAGATGCACCCTGTACTGATCGATTAAATAACAGCGGCAATGAAACAGTGGCAAACAGCTCTGAATTAAGCCATGATAAAGGACATATTATAATTCCAGGGATAAATATTCAAAGGGAAATATTCCAGGGTGACTCTCTGCCACTGCTGCTCTTTTGTCTTGCCCTTAACCAATTAAGCTGTCTACTTAAAAGATTATGTCATGGCTACAATTTGGCTCCCAGAAAGCAACAACATATATAGACTTGTCATCTTCGTTTTGTAGATGAACTGAAAGCATAACTGCAAGTGGTCAAAATTTTTTCAGATGATATAAGAATGTCATTTGGTCTTGATAAATGTGCAAAAGCAACCTTTAAAGCAGGAAAGCTGCAGCAACAAGTAAACATCCGTTTTTGACAGGAATGTGATATAAAAGAACTTGAGCAAGAGGGAGTGTATAAATATTTGGGAACTGATGAAGGATCAACAATAAAATATGAACAAATGTGAATAACAGTAAGGAATATTTTAGAAGACTTAAATCAATACTGAAAACAGCACTGAATCCAGAAACGAAGTCCAAGCTATAAACCAATTTGCTCTTCCTGTCCTAACTTACAGTTTTGGAGTGATTGACTGGCCCCAAAAGGTGATGGATAGGTTGGACAAAAAAACAAGAAGGATGCTTCATGCTCATCAAATGATTTATAAAAATCAGTGCATACCAAGACTATATATTCCACATTCTGAAGGAGGTATGGGCCTCTTTGAAATTGATCACAAGTACAGATCTGCAATCATGGGAGTGCATACACATCTGCTGACCTCACAAGACCCAAATGCAGTGAAAATTTTGAAACGTGGACAATAAGTCTAAGATGACTTCCCTGCTTAGTTTAGCTGAAGCATATCGGCATCAAGCAGGAATGGAAATAAAACCAGAAGTACATAAAAATTAGGCAGCAACTGAATGTGCCAAAAAATAAAGGAAATAATATAAGGTGCAAGGTTTGATTCTCACATGGGTACATGGGGTAATTGATTGGGCTTGGAATGGCGCACAAGGACAGGTATCCTGCTACTAATTTATGAACTTATGATCCTATGAACTTTACACATAGCAAATAAAATAGAAAATATATTAAAATCATCTGACATATAAATTAAGAAATATGAAAAGAACAACTGATTTTCTCCCTATAGTAGACCTGGGACATAATGTGAGGTACAAGGAAAGATGACTGTAGATATATTCAGTTTTGTCAACTTATAACAAAGATTCTGAATATCTGTTTAATTTTTCTTATTCAAAAGAACTCACTGATGGGCTTTTTTAAGATGATACATACTAAAATATGAGACAAATTAATATGAATCAGAAGCATGAGCTAAGCATTGTTAGTTTAATGGAGAATTTGACAGGCAGTTTGTTCATCTTTTTCAACAAACTAGGAATATGTTATTCCGTGGCAGAATGTTTTAGGGTTATAACATTAGCTAGTTTTTTATTTGCTTCAAACATTTTGTCCATAGCTTACTGTTATATATAATGTATATAATAAGTTCTGTTCATAAATGTGATTTAATTATACCTGTGTTTTTTCTCTCTCTTATATAAACATCTGCTTTTAAATACATATCTATTAATATTACTGGATTGAATAATCCAGTAAAGAGGGGGGTGGGGGTCTGTTCAAATACTTGCAATTACATAAAGCTCAATAGTATTTCTACAGGAAACACATTTACTTAATAAAGATGCAAATGAACTTTCATTAAAGAATTATTTGGTTTGGCAGGTTCTGGCTTTTGAGCTAAAAGAAGAGGAACCTTCATTTTATGGAAGAACTCACTAGTAATGCATAAAGTAAAAGACACCTATGTTGATAAAAATGGTATGTTAAGCATTTGTTATAATTGAGTGGAACAGAAAAGTATATAAAATGGTGAACTCTTATTAGATTCCAGGGGTTGGAGCTAAAGATGCAAAAAATCTCTTAGACACTACAGCCTATTACATGGATGGTAAAGTCATAATGGCTGGTGATTTTAACTGTATTTATCATCAAAGATTCTACTGCAGACAGAAGGCTGAGAATCACATCTTAGTACAAAGACTTACTGAATTTTGTAAAGCTAATGAATTTAAAGAATATATATATATATATACACATATATGAGCTAAAGAAAACAAACTCACTTCAATTTACCCATTATTCATATAGATATGGAACACAACAATCTATCACATAGAGAAGTTCCAATATTTTCATGTCCATTATCAGATCATAATGCTATAATCTTTAATATTATTTTAAAAACTGGCAATTTAATACATCACAGGAGATTACCACTGTACATTATTAACATAAAAGATTCAGAGTTGGTATGTTAAAGACATCAAAAAGATCCCAAATATGAAAGGTAATGTATTTGACATTGTCGTGAGATTCACTAAATACTTACTTAAATGGAAGAGTTACAAGTTGGTATATTAGTAATATAACAGATTCTAAAACCAAATGACATTATCAATCAGTCTAAACTTAAAAACCTAAATGCAAAATATTCTGTTTTTTGTATTTAAGTATTTTGTATTTATTTTTCTGTTTATATTCTGTTGACATTTTAAATCATTACGTTTCAATAAACTGGAAAAATAAACATCAGGCACATTCAGTAAACCCTTTAAGCAAGCATAAACTTGCTCTTAAATAAAATAAAATGAACTAAATAATATCAAAGAAATTATAACAGACAAAAAAAAATAACAGATATTAAACATATTATTGAGGGCTTTAAAATATTTTATGAAAATATAAATAATAATGCAAATAACCTAAATGATGATATAGTTGAAACTTTTCTAAGAGAAAATATAAATAAGAAAATAACAAGTGAACAAATAAAAAAGACTGATAGACCATTCACTTTAACAAAAATAAAAGATCAAATAAAAAAAGTTAAACAATAATAAGGTGCTGGGCTTAGATGGCCTTATACCAGAACTATTTAAAAGGTCTACAGAGAAATAAAAACAACTGCTGAAGTCCACCCATCATGGAAATATTCCCTTATATCACCTACTTTAAAACAAAATAAGGATCCTACAAAGTGTTCATCATATAGACCCATTTCACTTTTAAAGGGGGACTATAAGATGTTCATGTCCATTTTAGCTAACAGAATTAATCTACTTATACCTAAACTAATTAACAATGAACAACTGGGTTTGTCTTAAATAGACAAGTACAAGATAATATAATAAGAATACATGCATTCATAAACTATGCAAATAAAAATAAGAACTTTCTATCATTAGTCTTGATTTAGATAAGGTTTTTGACTCAGTTAACTGATCGCACCTGTTTAAAACACAAAGTATATAATTGCTCACTTGAGCTAATTGCATTAATTTCTAAGTTATACATTAACTCTTGTGCTTATGTTAAAATAGGCTTTCTTTTTAATTCCTTTAAATTACAAAAAAAAAACACAAAACAAGGCTGTCCATTATCACCTTTGCTTTTTGCATTTGCTATAGAAACATTTGCTAATAGTATTAGATCCAATAAGAACATTAATGGTATAAAAATAAAAGATTTCAAACTAAAGATTCAACTCTTTGCTGATGATATTTTATAAAATAGGAAATATAGAAAATTCATTGCAATATATTCTATGAGTCAGTTTGAAGAAATCTTGAACTTAAGATTTAATTATAATAAAACAAGTACATTATTAATTAATAAAAAAAAATAAAAAATTCATACAAACATATTCTAACTTCAATTGGAACAGCAATCAAATAACATGCCTTGGTATAACTATTATATCTATTAGTGAAGAAATGATACAAACTTTCAACAGGTTGTCGATAAAATTTATATTTAATTACAAATCACAACAAATTAATCAAATTCTTCTTTACCATGGAAGAACGATTATTCCTAAAATATTGTTTGTCTTACAATCTTTAGTACTATCTCCACCACAAAAACTGATGAACAAGATAAATAATATTCTACATACATTTTTTGGCATCCTAATAAACCAAGAGATTCCTTTGATTGCCACATAAAAGGTTTGAATAATGGTGGAATAGGATTCCCTGATATTCAACGTATGCTACTTCAACAACTGTAAAAGTTAGAGCGCTCTGGATAAATTCATCTTATGATTCAAAATGGGAACAAATATGTGAAGAAATATTATTAGTAAATAATAACTATATCACAACCAGTCATATACAAATATTCCCTAACAGTTTTATCTGATCATTAAAAGATTTCTGTGCAACTTGAAGTACACCCTCTTCTCAAATTCCCAGATTAAATAACATAATTTCCTCTTTCCAACAGTTCAAATATTCTAACCATTGCATTAAAGATGTAATATTTTCTATGTTTCCAACTGCATACACAACTGAAAAACTAAAAAAAAGAACTCCAAACTAAAAACTAAAAAGTAAAATAAAACTCCAAAATCACAGCCAGGACACACATGATTAGTGTAATAATCAGCACTTCTGTTCTTTTATTAAAATACAGAACTTCATCAGATTACTTGTTGGACACTTGACCAAAGACCACTACAGCAAATTAATAAACCAAGTGACAAAAGCAACCAATAATGTTGCCTCAATCAAAATTAATCAAGGTCTTTGTGCCATAAGGAAGCACTTTATATTAATGAACTCATTCAGACCTGGAGCCCTAAGGCTAATTTGCCATGCCGATTCTCAGCATTCCAAAAGTACTTTATTACACCACTGACAGTGTAATCATCTGCATCTGCCAATAATGTCCTATTATCACAAATCTCCCATTATTGCCTTTTTTCCTCTATTATATCACTAGATTCCATAGGTGTATACCAGGATAAGGACCACTAGGGCCCTTATTAGCCTAGCTGTGCAACCCAAATATGAAAATAATTTTTTATATAAGGGTGATTTACTGACTGCCTCTGCCCATCAGAGATATAGGTACCAGACCAGGGTGTAAATTTCTGATTATCCATCCATTGGTCCAAGTTCCATTTAAATAGGGTTAGGGATTCATGTGGATGGGAAGCCTGCTCCAGAGAAGAGGAATTCTCTGAGAAACTGTCTCTCCAACATGTCCTTTTTATGTTCAAGAAAAAAATAGTTCTTTTGATCTAGTAGTTCTGATGCTGTTTGTTTTGCAGTTGTGTAAAACGTTCATCAAAACAAGGTCCAGGGATGCCTTGTAAGCCAGGCAAAGATCATCTCTCAGTAGTCTGTATGATAAGTAAGGAGATAGGACTTTGAGGTGATCAGCGTAGAACATTTTTTTTTACTCCCTGTATTCTTTTTGTAAGAAACTTTTGTGGACGTTCCAGTTGCTTCATGTGTCCAGCCAGGTACATACAATAGGGAGCATTATACTTTTTGATGGGTCTGATGAAAGCAGAGTACAGTGGTATGATGACCTCTGTTGACCTAGACATCATGTTCTTACTTACAAGATGAGCAACATAGAAAGGTTTTCTTACCACCCTGGACACACATTGGTTGAAAGCTAGGTTACATGAGTTCCCAAATCAATGATTACTATATCAAATTTTAGGTGTGTTTTATTGATGATATCGTTACCAAGGATGGATGAATTCCTAAAAGATACTATAATGCTTTTCTTGGCATTGCGTTATAAACCATGGTTTTGGCACCAAGTGTTCGTGTGTGTTAGACTTTCCTGAAGGGTATTCTCATTTTGCGGGCTTTCAATGTTTACTCCCAACTTATAATTATCTGTGAACTTGGTCAGCCAGAGGCCTCTGACATTGGCATCTACTTCCCAGAGATCAAAAACAAAGAGGATCGAGCTCTGCACAGAGCCCTGGAGGACTCCAATGGTGACTGGCCTCTATGTGGAGTTTGCCTCACTGATTCTAATTTTGTGGGTTCTATTTGTGAGCTGGCTAGCTATCTAGTGTGTTATAAATGAGTTTATGCCTAGTTCCATGAGTTTTGTGGACAATGCCGAAGTGGCATATTGTATCAAAAGTTTTAGCCATATCTAGGTAGATAGTATGCACTGCTTTCCCCTCATCCATTTCCTCAGTGACCGTTTCAAAGGCCACTAGGTTCAGTAATATGACCTTCCTTTGACAAAGCCTAACTGGGATGGATGCAGTGCCTGGAGGTATCCTAAGTCCTTGTTAATAATTTCCATGATAGTTCTTTCCATGGCTTGCAATTAAGACTAGTCAGACTAATGGGTCTGTAGTTTCCAGGATCTGCTGACTGTCCTTCTTTATGAAGGGGGATAACTGTTGTAGTCCTCCATTCTTGTGGCACAACGCCTGTTTAAGACTACAGTTAAACAGTGACTCTAGGGGTCCTGGTAAGTCATATTTTAGACTGTTTAGGAGGCATCCTGGGATGTCATCTGGGCCTACTGAGACAGTGTTCTTGGCTTTAACAACTGCTGCCAGTACAAGCCCCCTAGTTATAGCTGGAGGGGTTATACCTGAGGCCATTTCTTAGAGGATGGTTTGGTGTGACAAGGGGGTAAAGCTGGAACTGAATTTATCCACTAACAGGTTTGCTAAATCACTGGGCTCGGTGAAAGTCGGACCATTAACTACCAGTTCAGCACACTGTTGTGCGCTACCCTTGAGGGTTCTGACATAGCTGAATAATGCTTTATAATCATCTTTCACCTGGGAGGCTATCTTAACCTCAAAGTTGTCTCTGTTTGACCTAATTAGCCCTTGTACTTGCCCATTAAGTTTGATGGAAAGCGTTTCCCTTTCTGATTTTTGCCATTATTTTTTTTCTCTCTTTTTGTGTATATCCTGTTTAATTTGATTTGTTTCTTTGGCTAGTTCTGGGCTAGTTTTGGAGCCAGGCTTGGAGCCCCACTCAAAATTGGTATTACTACTCTCCTTTTCCTTTTTCAATGATACCCTGTTGAATATTCATCCTGAAATCCTTTCTTTGTTAAATGCCCATGCTCATTTATATCTAAGTGCATGCTCTTAACATTGCTATTTGCATCATATAATGCAATTCAATACTCTCTGCTTTTTGTCTATATCTGCAAGACCATTTACGTTCCATGTTAAAACTGACTAAGCAACCATTCTGATAAAAAGTTATTACTCCCACACATTATACATAAAAGTTCTTTTGAATATATATTTCCAACTTACTGCTTAAAAGCACACACTGGTGCTACACAAACTAATCTTATATGCAGTTGCTTCTTTTCATCTTTGAACCTATATAATTTTTCCCCAGACTCTATTTCAATAAAAAACACTACAGAAACACAATAACTAAACACATTTTCAATCCTCCAATCCCATTTGCCTTACAGAAACAGTGAAAACTACACACACTTAAAAAAGTAAGTTTTACCCCACCAAAATATGTAGTTCCCCCAAATTTAGAGCTGCACCAACAGCCATCACCTATTCTAAAGTTGGCTAAAAAGTAAAAAGGTCACACAGACAAACCAATTAGTAAAAAATACAAGAAATACCTAGCCAAGCTAGAATTTTCACTGTGTAATACCTTAAACCTCCTGTAATAGAGGCCCATGGGATATATGCAAATGACACCTTAAGGACATGAAGTGTTTCAGTTAAATGGCTTCTGAATATCCATGTATTTTTCCTTTCAAGTCTTTATGGACAGATTCAGGCCAACAAAGCCAAACCCCACTACCTGTGGACATACACATTTCAGTCTTCTTATGACCTTGTCAGCACAGTACAAGTGGACTGTTTGGCTATATTCCAAAAACATTAAGAAATGATACATGCATAACAACTTAACAAAAGAATCACATAATGAATAATTAGCATAGTGAATCTTACATAAATAATGACTGGTTTCATTGATCTGACTCGAAGGTTGGTCTGAGATGTGGTGCTTTCCTGGGGACAACAAAAATCTTTGAGCACAGTTCTGTGGTGCACACTCAAACATATCACTCTGCAACAGGACTTGCAGCTTCTTTCTCTAGATAAGGCATCTGCCCTCTAGAGGAAGGGAAGAGAACCTGTCAGGATGGCTGAGGGTGATGGCCAAAGTATGCTTCTGACTCATCAGTTGATACACCCATGCATCTGATGTTCAGATTTTCTAACCCAACACATGGAAGCCAATCAACCCCATCCTTAATAAGTCATCTCCAACTGCCACTGTCAGAAGCCTGTTAAAGCTGTAGCTCCAAGAAAAAGACAAAAATTAGCTGCCAGAAAAGTGTGCTAAGCACTAAGCTAAATGCAATAAAGTGGGTCTTCATACCCATCAGACCATAAATGAAGCAAACAGCTGTCCTACTGGTCGCTACTGGGCTCACTAGATGAACAGATGGATTAACTGCTGTGATTACATCAAGCAGTTAGCCTTATTTAAATAAGGGGGTGTGGGGATATGATGTATCCCATACAGGGGTGCATGGGGCATGCTCCCTGCAGAAACATCGTTTTCTTGGGAGAAGCTTTGACCAGGTTGTTTTGGCTGGTTGAAGCACTAAGTTTCAACTTAAGATTTAGTAGAAAGTCATTACAGTACACCCCCTCCCGAAAATGAAAACAATGGAAATCTAGGAAGAAACCTCTGCAGTAAGTCCACCACCTCCTCCTTTTCTGTGGTAAGTCTGAAGAAAGAGACTGGTCCACTTCTCAATACATGTAGACAATCTTGCCGACAGCTGATTCGGGCAGCCTGGCAAAGGAGCTCTCAGTTTGTTGCTGTAAAATCAATGAAAGCTTCTAAATAGGTGTTGAGAAGTGTTATAAATATTTTAATCAGCCATATTTTCAGTAAAAAAGAATGATACGTCTTGATGTAAAATGGAGAAAGTTCATTACGATACAACAAGGTGGCAGCTATGTCAAATACTGATGGCAGAAAAACGCACAGCCAATAAAAGGTCTGCAACAATAAATAAAACAAAATATAGGTAGATCCTCTGAAAACTATGTACAATCAAAAGTAAAATACAGTACAGAATACCAGTGATAGGCAAACTTCTGCAAATTTACTAAAATAATATCAACATTAACACCGACAAGCATAACAGACTTCTTTTTCTTCGGGTAGAAAAACACATAGCTTTTTAAAGCAAATTTACATAAGCAGCTGGCACCAATAACAGCTAATTAACATGTGTAAACAATTTAAAATATGCAGACAGCAGTTCTTTACAACTTTTTCAAATGTTTCAACTTGATAGCACACACAACACCTGTGCCTTTATTAAATTCATAACATTCTGTAAAATCACAATGGAAATGCATTATATATATGTGTATGTATGAGCCTTAACTATGTAGCTATAAAGTATCCCTTCAAATCAGGTAAACCTAAACCTCCTTTTTCGGTTGGGAAGATCAACGTATCCCACTTGATTCTTGCCCTCTTCCCTCCCAAATAAAATGCTTCAACTCTTTATTAATTAATGCCCACACCTTCTCCTCTGGTTGAAAAAATATGCTTGACCAGTGTATAAAACTAGAGAGACTAAAAGCATTTTTAGTTCTTGTATCTTGCTATCAATATCCATAAGCAAGTGCTTCAAATTTCTGACTTTTTGTATTATCTTTTGTTTAGTCTATTCCCAAATATCCTTAATTGTCATAACAGAAATCTTTTCAATCTACACCTCTACATATTTCATCTTATCATTTCCCAATACATATGGATACTGCTGAGCCAATTCATGTATGGGTACATAATTTACAACTACAGCATTTGTTTTATATTCATTAATTTTATATCCTGAAAAGACTAAAAATTGTCTCAAAACGTTCCACAACACCTAAATGACTTTTCGCGATTTATCAAGTACAAAATCATATCATTTACATACAAAACCAACTTTGCTTGACTACCATACAAATTACAGCCTTGAATTTCTGAGTCACTTATTTTCTTTGGCAATGGCTCTAGACATAAAGCAAATATCAAAGGGCAAAGAAGACACCTCTGCCTGTTTCCTCTGTTAAAACACAACTTACTGGAGAAGAACCCTTCTACTTTAATTACTGCCACCAATCCTTCATAAATCCTCCTAATTAGCCTTTTTATTGTATCAAGGAATGCAAATACTTCCATTGCCTTATTAATAAAATCCCAGATTACTCAGTCAAATGCTTTCTCTGCATCAAGACAGAATAGCTGTGTAAAATCTTACCATAACCATAGATGTCCTTCTCTTATATGTTGCAGTATTATTAACATGAGGGCTTCACTGCCAAAGACAGTCCCGACATTCGGCCAGTATACAAACGAATTAATTCACTGCAAGGTACGTGGGAGGTCACATGTAGGCCATCAGCTGGCATACGCCATAAAAATGATGTCCATATGTACCATCCTCAGAACTGAATGCCTCAGTAAGAACACCACCCTAAGGAACAAAGGAGGTAAACATACATCCAGGGAAAAGACAAAAAAAAACAGGGGGAAGGTGGGAAGGATACAATACTGCAACACAGAAGAGAAGGACATCTATGGTTACGGTAAGATTTTACACAACTACTCTATGTCCTTCTATTCTTATGTTGCAGTATTCTTAACATGGGGGAGAGTTCCAAGCCTTATGAGGAAGAAAGGGAGGGGGAAGGAGCAGAGGCCCTTTCTAAAAAAACATGGAGAATGGCTCTAGCAAAGCCAGCTCTAGATTTGGAGATGCCATCCAGTTTATAATGTTTAGTGAAGGTATGAACAAAATACCAGATAGCTGCCTTGAAAATGGTATTAGTAGCCAAACCTTTAAAAAAAGGCACCTGAAGAAGCCACAGCTCTTGTAGAATGAACCTTAACAGGAGTAGAAAGACTCTTACCATGAAACACATAACAAAATGAAATAGCTTTAGAAATCCAATGGAAATAGTCTGCTTGGAAACAGGCATTCCCAAAGCCCTGGCATGAAAAGAAACAAAAAGCTGATCAGATTTCCTGATGGCCTTAGTTTTATCCAAATAAAATCTGAGTTGTCTATGCACATCCAAGGTGTATAGAACTCTCTCACTAGATGATTGTGGAGAGGGGAAAAAAGTGGGCAAATAAATAGAATGGTTAAGTGACGACTCATTCGCAGCCTTGGGCATAAAAGAAGGGTTAGGATCCAAGGAAACCCTATACCTATGAAAAAACAGGAAGGGAGGGATGCCATCAGGACTTGAAGTTCAGACATCTTCCTAGCTGAAGTGATGGCTAACCACAACAGTCTTCCAAGTACAGTGCTGTAGGGAAGCTGTAGCTGCAGGTTCAAAGGTAGGCAAAGTGAGTTTTTTCAAGACAAAATTGAGATCCCAAAAAGGAAGAACAGGCTTCCTGGGAGGTCTGATGTGAAGGACACCTTTAAGGAAGAGTTTAACCTCCAATTTAGAGGCCAAAGGAGGAGGAAAAGGCATACAAGCAGAAAAAGGCTGATAGATGAGCTTTCACAGAAGAATAAGCCAGCCTAGCCTTCAGTGGTTCACACAAGTAAGATAAAACCAGAGGTACAGCCACAAAAAATGGGTCCAGTTTATGAGAAAGACACAAAGTGGAAAACCTCATCCATTGGATGAGTGGGATTCCCTAGTATTGGGTTTTCTGGCCTTCTGCAATAATCTAAGCATGTCCTCCCCCACAGTGTCAGATATAGAGTTGACAGGTGTGGGTGTATGAGAGAGCACTTATCTTCTATGAGAAGATTCGCCCTGTGAGGTAAATTGTGATGACTTCCCTTGGCTAAATGCAGAAGAGGGAAACAATGTTGTCTTGGTCAAAAGAGAGTCACCATCAAGATTTTTGGCTTGTCCTGCTGAATCTTCAGCAGACCTTTCTGAATGAGAGGGAAGGGGATGCATACAAAAACACCCCCTTCCATGAGAAAGAAAGGGCATCCAACTTCCACATCAGAGGGTCTGGGACTCTGGCACTAAATTTTGGAAGTTGTCTGTTCAGGGGGGGGGCAAAGAGACCTACTTGAAGAATAGCCCACTGGTGGAGAATGTCCTGAAACACATCCCTGTGAAACATCCATTCATGGGACTGAGTCATGGACCTTCTCAGAGTGTCTCCCGTTACATTCTGATTGGAGGAAATGTACACTGCCTGAAGGGAGACCTGTTACTGAGTTGCCATTTCCCATGCCATGAGGGCTAGCTTGCACATAAGGTATGATTTTGTCCCCCCTTCATTTGTTCACACACCAAAGAACCGTGGTGTTGTCTATAAACAGTTTTAGAGGGACTGAACAAGAGAGAGACAGCAACAGAGTGAAAGACCTGTACAGCCAATAGTAGGGCTCTCATCTCTTTTATGCTTATGTGCTCCTTCCTTTGAGGAAACCAAAGGGCTTGAACCTTCCAAGATGCAAAGGTTGCTCCCCAACCCATGTCTGGGCATCTGTGAACAATTCCTGAACTGGATGAGGAGGATGTAGAGGAAGGCCTGGGTTCAGGGAAATTTTCAGAATCCACCAACGAAGTTCCCTCTTCAGACAAGGAAGAAGAAGGACAACAAAGTCCAGTGGGTGCACATGCTGGCCCCAAACTGATATGAGATGCCAATGAACCTTCATCATGTGAAGTTTGGCCAGAGGTAACATGAGGATGGTGGACATCATGGAAACTTCCTGGCTGTAAGAGCCTGCAGAGGGAGAAGTTCTTGGAAGAATTTGGTTAGAAACTGAATTTTCTGAGGAGGCAGAAAGGCCAACATTCTGTCTGGATTCTGCACCCCAGGAAGATGTGGTCTTGTGAAGGGGTGAGGAAAGATTTTGGAAGTTTACTGTGAAACCTAGTCTTTGAAGATAGGAAATAGTGGAAAGGAGATTCTCTTGCGAGGTTGCTGGAAGGAGTGCCTGGAGCAGGAGATCGTCCACATACGGAAAGATTTGTACACTCAGGAGTCTGCAATAAGCAATCACAGAAGCCAAGCATTTTGCAATTATCCTTGTTGCTGTAGGGAGATGCAAAGCACAGCACAGAAATTGTGATGAAGCAACAGAAAAACGCAAATATTTTTTGAAAAAGGGGGTGAATGGAAATGTGAAGGTAAGCATCCTTGATGTCCAGGGAGACCATAAAAGCTTGTTGGAAGGATGAGGACAAAAGGTAGGCAGAGAAAGCATCCAGAAAGTTGGGATATTTAGGAAGGTGGTGAGGTGTGAAAGATCGTCTCCAAGAGCTATCTTTTTTGGGAACCAGAAACATCCTGGAGTAGAAACCTGTCCTCTTTGGAGCAGTGGAGCGTCTTGAATAGTTCCCTGGGATTTCAATACCTAGAGCATCTCTGGAAGAAACTGTAGTTGCTCTCAGGGTGGTTGAGGAATACCTATGAAAGGGGAAGAGTTTCCCATATCATAGAATACCCTTTGTGGATAATGGAAAGGATCCAAGAATCTTGAGTAATTTGCTCCTAGAGTGGAAGGGACCAGGAAAGACGCAGAAGGGAAAGTGGCTGGGAAAAGGCTGGTAGTCACAGAATACCTGGCTTGTCTGGAAAATGGTGTTTTTGAGCAGGAGCAGGCTGAGACGGTTTGGAAGCAGTAGGTTACGTACTTCTGGAAGGAATGCAAGATTGTTTCCTAACAAAAGGAGTTTTAGCTGGGGAATTCCTTTGGAATTTTGGAATTGGAGACACACAGATGTGTTTTAGGTCCTATAATTCTTTTCCTTTCTCCTGCAAGGACTTGGGCAAGTCTTCTGCTGCAGAAGCAAACAAAGCCTTATTATCTAAGGGAGTGTTCAGCAATTTAGTCTTAAATTCATCCAGATGTGGTTGAAGCCTCAACCAGGAGGATCTCTGTAAAACAGAGCCAGATGCAGCTGGTCTAGCAGATGCTTCAGCTGCGTTTAATGTAGTGGTGTGTCACCTTGGAGAAGAACCCCAGAAGTGATGAAAGCTGTGACTTAACTTCTGCGTCAGGAAGAAGCTGAGTAGCCTGTGAAAGGAGAGCCAAAGCATAGTTGGTCATATGGGTTTGGTAACTGATAGCAAGGAAGGTTAGGGTGAACAAGGTATAGACCTTTTTTTCCCAATCTTTCTGTGGTCTTACTCTTTATCTGAAGGGGAAGAGAAGTGGATGGCAATAGTCTATAGGGTTTATCAGCAGCCACAGAAACCATCACTGGATCTGCTGATGGACATTTGTAAAGAAATTTACAGTCCTATGGAAGTTTATAGAACCTACCTGGCCCTTTTAGGGCCAGGGGATGAAAGTCCAGAGTCTTTGATGCAGAAGAAAAGACATCAAGAAAACCTGGTAAAACTGGAGGCACAGAAGGAGAGGAAGAATCCATACAAAAGCAAATCATAGCACCTTTTCTGCACCTCAGAAACCGAGAGCAGTCCCACTTAAAATATTCCCTCATCTTAGCAACAGTCTCCCCAAAGGTGATATCTTCACCAGGAGGCTCTGTGCCATTGGACTCTTCCTCAGGGGAGACTTACTCCAAGGGGGAGGTAATCTGAGCAGAGTAAGCGAAGGATTCATCCTCTGAGGAATTCTCCTCTTCAGAAGAATCCTGCGCTCCGTGCCTTTTCTGTGATGGAGAAGTTATAGAACTAGGAAGGGAAATCCCTGAGGGAGGTTTAAGGGCCATAAAGGCATTGAATAAGCCTTGTGTGAGAACTTGCTAATCAGCAGGTGGGTCCTGAGGAGCAAAAACATGTTTGGTTTTCTGCTTCTTTTTAAGAGGAACATCAGTTCTGTGAAAGGTGGAGGGACCAGACATAGGTCTACATTCAATGATGTTCATCAGTAAATCTTCCCTTACTAAAATTTGTGGAATACCTTCAGGGCCTTCTGAAATGATGAGCCACAATTCCCTCTGTTCGCCTGCAAAGCATCTGAGGATGTACCGATGGCAGGATCCCTTGTTGCCTCTGAAGTATTTCCACACTTAGAATTCTAGCTGAAATCTGGATGGGTCTCCGGGCCTTCACTGGCCTTGACAGAGACATCTGGAAGGGGAGGTGCAGTTGAAGCTTCATGCCTAACTTTCTTAGCCTTCTTCAGAGCAGGGTCAGCAGAAGAGCCACACTTACCCTCTCCATAACATTGTGCACTAACCTTTTCAGTCTCTGATTCGCAAGGTAAATATTAAAAGAGGAAAGGTGGCTACGTAGGGTCTTTAGAACAAAAGCTTTATAGATAGGGCAAGACTTATGGTCGTGGTTGGGTCCTAAGCAAAAGAGATATTGATCATGACTGTGATCAATGTGGAATTTGTCTTCTACACTTGCAATTGCCCTTTCTGGATGACATGTAAATTCAGTTACAGATTTGCTGTTCTGAACTGTTTGGAAGTTTCTAGAAGGCCAGTGCTTGCTTGGGCTAAAGGGAAGTCTCTGTGTTCACCACAAGTTCATAGATTCATATTAGGCTAACTGCCCTTGTGGGCCATTTTCAGCCTAGCCAATTACCCCATGTGAGAATCAAACCCTGCACTTTGTGTTTGTAAGGTAAACACCTTAACCATTATGCCAATATCCCACCCTGGGAGTGGGAGTGGTTAACACTGAACAGCCTGCCTGTCCCTGGAGGAGTGGTTACTACCTAAAAGATGTAGTTTTATTGGCCATTTTGGGTCAATTCTAAACTCCTTGATCTCTCTCTCTCTCTCTTAAAACCCTACAACTCTCTTTTTGTGCGGTTTTGCGCACTAAGCAGCGTCGGACAGGTTTAAACTATTCCAGGCTCCACAAAGTCTGCTCTTCACTTTTTCCCTTAGAAATGTTCAAACTCTCAAAGTAATCACTCTGTTCTCTTTCTAAAGCCCTGCACTTGCTCAGCTCTTATAAGGAAACACTAACTAACTAAAGCACTACACCCTCCTTGACTTCTCATAAGTATTAGGCTCCCGATTGGTCCTTCCTGATCAAGTGAAAAATCAGTTCCCTTCCCTAATCTGATCAGTAAAAAAACAGTTCCCTATACTAATCTGGTATGTCCAAGGGTCAGTTTCATGGTTACTCTCCAGTCCAGCTGGTGAATCTGGGAATTCTGAGGCAATGTTACAATTGCCTTATGTACACAGACAACACTCTCCTCCTTCCAACAAACTCTCATACATGTGAGAGATGCAGTTACACAGCCAAAGTGGAGGCAGAGCTCTCTCAACCCAAGACTGGCACAGTCAGCCAGGAGGAAAAGGTAACCACCCACACCACAAATCCAGTCGCACACAGACCTATTGCATCTGCATACCCAACACATAAACACACAAAAACATACTCGGAGGCTCTAAATAAAAATCTGCCTAAACAGCAAAGACCTCCTAAGCAGATATCCAAGCAACAGCCACCCAACAATACCCACGAATCACATATCTCACAAAATCAGTGTGCCTCACAGTCACAGCCCTTAAGGCCAAACAACACACCAAATACACTTGTTATAGGGGACTCTATTGTCCGGCACACTGACGTCTCACTCACCAGACTGAACACGGAGAAGGTCACTGTAAGCTGCCTGTCGGGTGCCAGGATCTGCCACATAACGCAAGCACTCAGGTCACTCCAAAGCAAACACAAGTATGACTCCGTCATTGTCCATGCTGGTGTGAATGACCCGAGACGTACCTCCCTGGACTACATGAAAAGAGACATAGAGGAGCTCTCTGACCATGTAGCCCAGGCTGGTATGACCCTGACCTTGAGTAGCATCTTCCCTCACCAAGAACGATGCCACAGTATAAAGACAAAATGATCAGTTTCAACAATTGGCTAAAGTATTGGTGTCATTCAAAGGGGATCCAGTGTCTGTCAGCCTGGGATGACATGCTCGACAAGCCACGTTACTTCGCTAGGGATGGCTTGCACCTGTCACCCTTAGGCTTTCGTATACTGGCCAAGGGTCTTGCCACCCCCATAGTGCCTTTTTTAGGCAAGGCTCAAAGGACAAAATAACCTCCATAGACAACCCAAGGATAAAAAAAACTAAAGGTAATGCTACTCAACGTCAGAAGTCTAAACCTCAAGATGCACGCACTCGAGGCTCTCCTCAGTATGGAGAAAATCGATGTCTGTGCAGTAAAAGAAACCTGGTTCAAGGCTCCTGAGAGCACCCCAGCACTACCAGGTTATAACTCATACCATGCGTTTCGGCCCCAAAACTCGGACCTAAGCACAAAAAGAGGGGGAGTATCTATATTCATCAAAGATACCTACACCTCCAGGTTAGTGGCACTGCACGAAGCATCGGAAACCATCCATGAGCAACTAACAGCGGGCAAAACTGCCTTTCAGTTTGTAGCCTGCTACAGAACACCCTCCCTATTACAGGAACCCCACTTGGCATTCCTGAGAACACAGGAGAATATGAAGGTCTCTCCAAACACTATGTTATTGGGTGACTTCAACTACCCAAGCATTGACTGGGAAAACTACTCAAGCCCAAACACCCTCGCCCAACTGTTCCTTGAATTTATAAACTCTAACACAATGGAACAAGTGGTCACCACTCCCACAAGAGGGAACAACATATTGGACCTGGTCATCACCAACATGGGGACTCTATGTTCCACACCAGAGGTAAACCCCTCATTGGTAAGATCAGACCATAAACAAATTTCCCTGGACATCCATATCCCGTCCCCACCCCCAGCCAAGGAAATCACCGTAAAGAATTTCTCAAAAGCCAACTTTGCACTTCTCAAGACTGAGGTGGAATCCTTCAAAGCCCCTGGGCCAGAGGATAATACAGCCCAATCCGCAGAATCCTTTACAAATGCATTCTATGAGCACCTGCAGGAATGCATGGATCGTGCTATCCCAAATAAAACCAAGACTCACTCCTCCAAAAACAGGAGACCGGTCTGGTGGACCCCGGCCATAAATAAGCTATACAACAGAAGGAGGAAGCTACTACATGACAGAGCAAAATCCCACAAAGGGAAGCATCTCTGATCAGTATTAGCAAGAAACTTCGATCCCTCATAAAATCATCAAAGGCCAGCTTCGAAAGAAAAATTGCCCTAGACACTAAAGATAATCACAAGGCCTTCTTTAGTTATGTCAGGAACATGGGCAGAAACTCCCAGATATGCTCTGAATTCTTGCATAAAGGTACAAAATATACCAAACCTACAGACATAGCCAACATCCTGGCAGATAGATTCAGCGCAAACTTCTCCCCCCCTTCCCCCCCAAAGGAGCAAATGCCTATCTCAACTGAATGTAACCTCCCTGACATCACAGATGCACAGGTGAAAGCTGCCCTCTCCAAAGCAAAAAACACAGCATCTATGGGACCGGACGGTGTCCCAGGCTGCGTCTTACACGAGCTCCAAGAATAAATGAACCCTCACATTAAGTCACTGTTCAAACTTAGCCTTACTACAGGATATGTACCCAAAGAATGGCGTACAGCTACAGTGGTCCCACTCCACAAAGGTGGTGCCACAACGGACCCCGGAAACTATTGCCCCATAAGCCTGACTAGTCTGGTCTGTAAAGCTATGGAGCGTATTATCATGGAACTCATAAACAAAGACATTGGGAGCCTCCAGACACTGGACCCTACCCAATTCGGCTTTGTTAAGGGCAGATCTTGCCTCTTAAACCTAGTTGATTTCTTTGAAACAGTTACCAAAGCCATAGATGAGGGCAAGGTAGTCCACACAGCCTACCTGGACCTCACAAAAGCCTTCGACACAATTCCCCACTCGGGCATCATAAATAAGCTTACCAGCTTAAATATCAACCCCTATATCACAAGATGGGTTGCAAACTGGCTCAGAGATAGAACCCACATGGTCAGAATCGCAGGTGCCATGTCCGAATCCAAACCAGTCACAAGTGGCGTCCCACAGGGCTCAGTTCTGGGACCTCTCTTGTTCGGTATATACTTCTCTGAGGTTCAGGCTAACCCGGGGGGATTATGGCTGACAAAGTTCGCAGATGACTGCAAACTGGGGTTCATAATCAAATCTCCAGCTGACACAAGCATCCTCCAAAAGGGTCTCACAGAGATGGATGCTTGGTGCCTGAGCCACGGCCTCAAGCTAAATGCTAAAAAGTGCATGGTCATCCCCTTTGGGAAAAACAATGGGAAAAACAATGTGCCCACAAATTACCACATAGGTGGTAATCCATTAAGTACGGAAGAAGTAATTAGAGATTTGGGGACCAACGTAGATAGTAATCTCTCCTTTGATAATCACGTTGCCAAAGTGGTTAGAAAGACCTTCTATATAGCCCACCTTATCACGAAAGAGTTCGCATCAAGATCAAGAGAGATCATTGTGCCCCTCTACTCGTCACTCATCAGGCTCATAATTGAATACAATGCCCCTTTTGGGATGTACCTTACCCGACACCTGCAGCAATTGGAGAGACCCCAAAAGTACCTCACCAAGAGGATCATGGGCTACAAACAGATGTCCTATGCAGCTCGACTAAAGAAACTCCAGCTCTACTCAGTTGCTTACCGCCTACTCAGAGGCGATCTATGCCTGACGCACAAAGCCATGTCAAACCCAGAATTAATGGACATGCTCCACCTCAAAAAATCCAAGTCCCTTAGAGCTACACGCTCCAGGGACCTAAACCTCAGCACAAAAATAAACAGGACATGCTGGAGGGACAGATTCATTTCCCAGAGGCTCCCCTCATTCTGGAATAGAATCCCAATTCATGTTAGACATAGCCCCTCGCTGACCCTCTTCAAGCGAAATCTGGACGCGTGGATGGGAAATCGCAAATTCACCCCTGGGATCTCTTCTGTGTCCCTGCTAGACAGAGGCACAATAAACTAATCTTAAAAGGGTACCTTCTGTGACCTACTTTACTGAGGCACGGTAGGCTAATCTAATAAGGAGGCGGAAGCCAAATACACTCTGGCTAGGCTTATAAATGCCCTAGGGCAGATAGCCTAGTATCTACCTATGAACCTATGTAACCTCACAGCCAAAAAACAGTAAAACCGATGATCATAGATGGCATTCAGATTGGCGGCAGAGAAGTTCTGAGGATGGTATGTGCAGATGTCATTTCTATGGCCTACACCGGCTGCTGGGCCTATGTGCGACGTCCCATGTACCTAGCAGTGGAATAAGTCTTTTGTATACCTTCGGGACTGCCTTTGGCAGTGAATCCCTCATGTTAAGAATACTGCAACAAAAAATAGAAGGACATCTACCAACAACAGCTGCATTTTTTTACATTCTGCTTCTCTCTGGATGATCACTGTTTTATTAATGTTATCAAATGTTTGCATCCCCTCCACAAAATCACATTGATCCATATCTATCAGTTTCGGCAACACCTTTTCTATTCTTTTATCCAGTACAGATGTAAAAGCTTTACAATCATAATTTATATAACAGAAATGCTATTTTAATTCACAAAGCACCACACACTTCTTATAATCACCTGTTATTCTGTTACTAAAACCTGTACTGCCAGAAACATTAAACAGTCTTGTATGCTTTCCATGTATTGCTTTGTTACAGCACCAACAATATATTAAAATCACTAATATACCCAGGTATCTGCTGATATGATTAAAACAAACATTAAGCTTTAAGTTCACATAAAAATGGCAAAATAAATAAACAATTTTTTCTAGGTCAGGATATCTTTCTTTCTTTCTTGTTTCCAGAAGGTACAGTAGCAGATGGAAAAGGGGTACTATCTGTACAACTGAAGTATGACCTTTCCTCACTCCAGCTGCCTCACAGAAACAACAGTCTTTCCTACAGATATTTTTTTAGCTTTCCAGCAAAACATTGCCCAATCATTCCATTTATTACATGGTGGCAGGAGCAATGCATTCCTTGTCTAAGCGATGGCCTTAGGGCGCATTTGTTTCTGCTGAGGATGTTCTGTCTGCCCATTTGTTTCTGCCACAAATCCCTATCAGTCCATCCCTTCCTCAGTAACAAGAGTTTGGTGGTAGGGAGAATGCCATCTTCAGTTAAGCTGATACTGAATAATATGGTAGAAGCTTCTCAATACACAGAAAGTACAGTTGAATAAATCTTACTGTAAAAATAGATGTCCTTTTCTTCACTTTTCTAGTACTCCTTACATAACAAATTGCCTGCCAAGGATAACCCAATGTCTGGCAAGTATACCAAAGCCTTTAGGCATTATAGGTGCTGTACGTCACACTTATGCTCCCCACATAATACTTAAGGCATAAAGGTGATGTACGGACACAAACACTCAGAAATGAAATGCCCCAGGAAGAACAGACTACCCCAGGGACAAAAGAGAACATGTACATCCAGAAGGAAAAAGGACAGAGGGAAAAGGAATACAGACCCCTTGTGGCCAGGGCGGCAACAAAAATACAGGGCAAGAGTTAGAACAGAGAGGTGAAGAAGGAGGGAATAAATACTGCAACAGTGAAGAGAAGGATGTCTGCTGTCATGGTAAGATTTTACACAACTGTACTATGTTCTTCCATATCACTGTAATGTTGCAGTATTCTTTGCAAAAGAGAGAGTACAAGAGCTAAGAAGCAGCCTTGGAAGAGGAAGGCACAGAACAGCCCTCTACAAAGTCATGCAGGATAACCCTGGCAAAACCTCCCCTGGCCCTACAGATAACATTCAACTTGTAATGTTTAGTGAAAGTATGAACAGAGGACTAAGTAGCAGCCTAAAGAAGGGAGCTAGTATTCAAACTCTTGAAGAAAGCACCACAGGAGGCAACTGGCCTAGAAGAATGTGCCTTTACAGATGAAGAAAAACATTTGCCATGAAAAGAATAACAAAATGAAATAGCCTTAGACATCCAGGATAAGAGGGTTTGCTTAGAAACAGCCAAACCCAAAGTCCTGGGATGAAAGGATACAAAAAGCTGCACACACTTGCAAATTACTTTTGTTTTATTTAAATAAATAAATAAATACCTGAGCTGTCTATGCAAATCCAAGGTGTAAAGAAACTTTCTCAATGGCAGACTGTGGAAAAGGTAAAAAGGAAGGAAGATGAATAGACTGATTAAGGGACAAGTCATTACCACCTTTGGCATACAAGAAGGACTGGTTTGAAGAGACACTCTGCCTCTATGTAAAACTGAAAAAAAGGGCATAGCAATGAGAGCCTGAAGTTCATACACTATCTTGGCTGAAGTAACAGTCAAAAGAAGAACAGTCTTGCAAGTACAATGTTGGAAGGAAGCTAAAGAAGCAGGCTCAGGAGGAGTCTGGATCAAATTTTCAAGGACAAAATCGAGGCCTCAAGAAGGTGGAATAGGCTTTCTGGGTGACCTGATATTAAAGACACCTTTAAAAATTGCATGACCTCAAACCAAGAGGCCAGAGAAGGATTCAAGGGTAAACTAGCAGAAATTGTAGAGAAGCAAGGCTTAACTGAAGACTATGGCAACCCAACATGGAGCAGATCGCAAAAATAGCAGAAACCAAAGGAACTGCCACACAGAGGTGATCCTGATGGTGAGAAGCATCAGACAGAAAATCTTTGCCATTTGGACACATAAGATTGTCTTGGTAGTGGGTTTATTGGCCTCCTGCATAATCCAGATCACGTCCTCAGAAAAGAAGTGAGTAAAAGGAATCAAAACCTACTACCTACAGTATCATTTGAAGAGTGGACAAGTGATGATGGATAAGAGATGCCTTGTCTTGTGTGAGAAGATCCATTTGGTTAGGTAACTTGTGGTCATTACCTTATTCCCTTCCAACAAAAAGACAGGGTGTCCACTTTCCAAATTAGAGGACTTGGAACTCTGGAACAGAATAGAGGAAGTTGTCTGTTCAGAGTGGAGGTAAAAAGATCTACCTGAAGAATACCCCACTGATGGACTATGTCCAGAAACACATCTCTGTGAAGCATCCATTTGTGAAACTGTGTTCTGGACTTGCTCAAGGAGTCTGCCACTAGATTGTGCAATGAAGGAAAGTAAACCACCTGAAGAGTCACTTGATAGCTGATCTCAGACCTGAAGAGCTAATCTGCAAAGGAGACAGGACCTTGTATCCCCCCCCCCCACTTGTTAATGTGTCACATTAGAGTGGTATTGTCTGTAAAGACTTTGAGAGGGTCAGGATGGAAAGGGAATGAAAAGCTTGCAGAGTTATCATCTCTATTATGTTGGTCTGAGCTTTGCTGAGGAGGCCAGAGGCCCTGGACCTTTAGGGGGCCACACGAATCTCCCCACCCCAAGTCCGAGGCTTCTGTGAACAGTTCTGGAGAAGGAACCAAAGCCTGGAAGGGAAGCCCAGCATTCAGAGAGATCTGATGTATCCACAACTGAAGCTCGAGTTTGAGACAAGGAAGAGGATGAATAGGGAACTCCAGCAGGTGGCAGTGTTTTAGCCACAATAATTTGAGGTACCATTGAAATTTCCTCATATGGAAGCTGGCAAGAGGTAGAATGGGAATAGAGGAGGCAATAAATCCCAGACACCTGAGGAACTTCCTGACCATGAGTGAGGACAGAGGAAGAAGAGAGTGAAAAAAGGTAATCAGAGATAAAACTTTGGGAGCAGGAATAGATGCCAACATGGGAACAGTCTGAAGCCTGCACCCAAGGAAAACATGATTTTGGGAGGGTACTAGAACTGATTTCTTGAGATTCATGGTGAACCCCAGACTGTGTAAAAGACAAGGGGTAAGCTGAAGATCCTGCAAAAGACTGTTGAGAGAAGGAACTTGAATGAGTAGGTCTATCCAGATAGGAAAAAATCTGTATCCCCTGAAGCCTGCAAAAAACTATGAGAGGAGCGAGACATTTGGTGAATAACCTTGAGGCAGTAGAAAGACCAAAAGGCAAAGCAAAGAACTGAAAACGTGAGAAGGAAACTTAAAAATTTCCTGAAGAGTGCATGAATGGGGATGTAAAGGTATGCATCATTGAGGTCAAGAGAAGCCAAAAGGGCCAGGGAAAGAAGAAAAAAAAGGTTTGAAGAGACAACAGCTGGAAAGAAGGAACCTTGAGAAGGGTGTTGAGCAGAGAAAAATCCATAATTGTTCTCCATGTATCCTCATTCCAAGGAGCCAACTAGGTTTTGGAGTAAAATCCTTTCCCACTTAGGCAGGAGGTACAGCCTGAATGGAGCCCTGATCCAAAAGGGATTGCAGAACCTCTTAGAAATACAGAAGCTGTTCCAGAGAAGGTTACAGAATGTCTGAAAAGGGAGGAAGGGATTTCCAAACCATGAAATACCCCTGATGAATAACAGACAGCATCTAACAGTCTGAGGTGATCCAATGTCAAATTAAAAGGGACAGAGAAAGGTGGACAGAGAAGGGGACCTGGCCAAGGGGAAGGAAAGGCCAAACATCAAATGCTGACAAGCTTGTCCTAAAAGGAAGGTTTCTGAGATTAAGGAGTCTGAATGGACTCAGCAGGAAGAATGTGCTCAGACCCCTTACCTTTAGGAGGAGGATGAGTCTGCTTACAAACAAAGGCAGATTTAGAAAGGTAATTCCCTTGGAATTTGGAGATAGGGGAGACAAAAATATGTTTGAGTTCCTGCAGGGCCTTGTCCTTATCCTGAACGGACTTTAAAAAGGTCAGCAGCAGCTATCGCAAAAAGTTTTTTGCTATTCAGAGGGGCATCCAAAAGCTTGGTTTTAATATCATAAGGTATGGCCTAAAGATGTAGCCAGAAATAACGCCTCATCAGAGAACCAAAGGCAGCAGTCATGAAAGAGGCATTAGCAGCATCATATCTGCATTTTTATATAGTGACGGGCAACTTGAGAAGTAGATCCAAGCAGGGAAAGAGCAGAAGCATTCCTATCCAAAATCAGGAAGGTCAGACACCACCTTAGATACCTGGGAGAGAAAGGCCAATACATTCTGGTCATGTGTGCCTGGTAAATAATAGCTCTAAAACACAGGGTGGCAGGAATATAAACTTTCTGGCCCACCCTTTAAATGGCTTGACTATCTTTATCTGAAGGATGGAGCTTAGTAGAGTGTAGCAACTTAGAAGGTTTATCAGGGGAAAATGAAACCACTGAAGGGTCAGCAGAAGGGCATTTATACAACAAGCTGCAATCTGCAGGTACCATGTAGAACCAGTCAGGTTTCTTTGGGGCTGGAAGATGAGAATCAGGAGGAACAAAGGCAGCAGTAAAGGTGTCCTAAAGGGCTGCCAAAACAAGAGAGACAGCAAATGGCTTAGGAAACTCCATTTGTAGAAGCTCAGAACACCTCTTTTGGACATCAGAGACCTGAGAGCAATCTCACTTAAAATACTTCATTATGCAAGCAATAGAATTCTCACATGATAAATCTTCAAAGGGTGAATCTGGGTTCAAGCATTCTCTTCCTCAGAACCATAGTCTAGAGGGGAAGGAATATGAGTAAAGTAAGCAAAGGATTTCTCCCCAGTATCAAAGTCCTCATCCAAAAAATAAAATTATCTAGGCCTATTAACAGGGGTGGAACATCAAGGAGGGGCAGGGACTGACACCCTTTGAGGAGGCATCAAGGCCATTAAAGCACTGCAGGGTTCCTGCAGTAAAATACTGCCATTCAAGATGGGTATCTTTAGCAACATAGGAAAGATGTTTAGCTTTCTGCTTTTTCTTGAGCTGGACATTCACCCTAGGTACCCTCGTTGGTTCTGACCTTTGGCAAGATTCAATAATGGTAGTAGGCATCTCCTTCCTCACTGAAATCTGAGGAACCCCCTTTTTCACTCAGATATGATTAGATATGATTAGCAGAAGTGCGGCCTCAACATCAAGTGCAGACATTTGAAAAGCCTCCAAGGACATGCGAGAGTTAGGATCCATGCTGGCCACAGACACGGTCATGGCAGAGGAATCTGAGGCAAGCACCGGATGCTTTCACTAGCTTATAGAGAGATGTCTGGGGGAGACCTTCTCAGCAGATGGCTGGCTCTTGGGATGGGAGGATTCCACCACAGCACCCTGAGCCAACAACTTAAGTCGTTGGTTCTCAAGCTATATGGATAAGGAGGATAAAGGACAATGGAGGGTCTTAGAGAGAAATGCCTGACACAGCACTGTGTATAGTCATGGGAAGCACCCAAGCAAAAAAGACTCTTTTCGTAATGGTCTTTATGGAGAATCTGCTTCCCACACTAATATTTTAACTTCCTGGATAACATGAACACAAATACAAGACCAAATGTGAAAAAAAGAGAGAAGAAACACCAATGGGGCACTTATTTGAAAGAGGCTTGGTAACTAGAAGAGCACTCAGACTGACATTCGATAACAGCATTCACACTGGTGGCAAAGAAGTTCTGACTGTTTTGTGTCTGTACATCATCTTTATGCCCTATGCCTTTCACAGGGAGCATATGTGCGATATATGGCACCTATAAAACCTAAATATTTTGGTATACTGGCTAGATGTTTGTCTATCCTTGGCAGGAGATCCTTTATGTAAAGAATACTATAACAGTGATATGGAAAGACATATTTTTTTACATTAATAACAAGACTGTAGAAAGCAATATTTAATATCAGAGGTACAGTATTTAGCAATGATATTCTGAGATTACAAACAGTCTTCCTAGATAGTTATGAAATTAACTGTTTGCACATACAAAACATGAGGTACACTATACTGCATCACTGCAAGTGACACTGTGAGGATTTCTTCACAAAGGTTAGGTTTCCTTAGTCTTTATCTTTAAAGCATGTGCATTTCTATGCGGTGTCTATGTTTGTGTAGGTTTTTTGTGAACTACTTGTAGCAAGTGATAATTCTGAGGTCTGACAGCAGATGGCCCCACTTGGCAAGGACAACTTTTGAAAAGGCTTTGTTGCCCTATGGCAAGGTCAGAGGGTGGGCAATATAGTGTTTTGTCACCCTCCTGTCATGATTATGGAAAGGATTTGAGCTGAAATTTACTCTTTAGAGAAGGGTGTAAACCACTGTTTAGTACAGGGTTGTCAAACTCATTTACCCCAGCAGGCTGCATTTCATCAGAGTATACAGTACGCGGGCCAGGTAATTATCAGATAGAGACCACTTAGTACAGGAGTAATGTAATAATAATGATGATCATAATAATAATGACGATGATGATGATAATAAAGAAAGGTCAATTTAGCCAAGAAAATCAATCTATTTACCTTAATTCCTGGTACTACTGCTCCCAGAAACTTGGCACTTCTTGGCCTGCACAACTGCATCAATGTTTGGCCCTAAGGATGGAGCAGTGGCTAGCTTCAGTATTGAGTTGAGATGTTCATCAGTAAGTTGAGACTTGTTCAAGTTCATAACAGAAAAGAGGTGTTCACAGACATAGGTACTGGTGAACATTCACATAATCTTTGAGGCCAAACATTTAATTTGGGGATATTTTCGCCCAACATACTGATAAAATATGCCAATATCATCACTTGAAAACTTATCCTTCAACTCTGAATTACACTGGAGCTCAACTAGTTCGAACTGAAACTGTTCTGCTTCCTCATCAGCACTAACAGCAAAAGGGTTATGGAAAACAGAAAAATCCTTCTCAAGTTTTTTAAAGTCTGCAAATCTTTCTCCAAACTCACTCACTAACTTGGAAATCTTGGTGCAGTACTTCTCGGTGTTGATATCACCATGAAACTCAGGTGCGTCTTGCAAGAACTTCGGAGTTGGAAAGTATGCAGTATTACTTGCTGCTAGTTGGCATTCAAAAAGTTTAAGCTTCAACTGAAAGGCACAGATAGAGTCATATAAACTGACTTTGCAGCCTTGTATTCAGGTAATGCCAGTGTTCTGTTATATCTACCATGAAAGCTAGATCTTGAACCCATTCATTGTCTTTCAGTTCCTGCACATCCCTTCCTTTCTCATGCATAAACCTCTGTATTTCACTTCTTAATTCATAAACGCTCTTCAGCCCAACTCCTTAGCTTAACCAACAAACACCAGTGTGAATTCCCTCCAATAAGCTGTTGAACTGTCTATGGTTCAGACCTCATGCGTGTATGAAGTTCACTGCCTTAATAACAACATCCATGATATGATACAAAGCACTTCTCTGTGAATTATGCAATGGACACGGTGAATTTGATGGTCTGAGTTCATAGGTAGTAGTTTTTCCTTCAACTTTGCTGCCACACCAGATTTTCTACCAATCATTTGAGGTGCTCCATCTGTAGCCAGACTCAAAGTTTTTGTCCAGTCTACACCTATTTTATCTAGGGCACCTACCACCCCCAATGTTGTTCCTTTCATTGGTACCAGTTCCGCAAATTCTTCAGTTACCTCCATATTGTCATCTACACCACGCAAATAAACTGCAAGTTGTGCTGTGTCACGGAACATCTGTACTTTCAATTGCTGCAGAAAGTGCTACAAATTTGGCAACTTTTTCTTTGAGTTGACTGCTAAGATTGTCTGATAATTCAATAATTCTATCTGCAACTGTACTTCTTCAAAGGCTTATGTTTGCAAATGCTTGATGTTTTTCAGGGCAAATATCTTCCACAGCCATCAACATACATTTCTTTATAAAGTCCCCCTCTGAAAAGGCTTCGATGACACAGCTATTTCTTGTGAAATCCTATAACTTGCCCAAATAACAATATCACTAGTTTGACGAGCACGTTTAAACAGTAACTGCTGCTTTTGACTGTTCTAACTCCTTAAATTTTTCTTCATGCAACTTTCCACTATATTCATCATACTTCGAAGCATGAATACTTGTGTAATGCCTGGGAATGTTATATTCCTTTTCCAAAGCTATGTTTTGCTTACAAATCAAACAAGTTGGTTTTCTATTCACTTCAGCAAAGAATTACAAGGTTTTCCACTTTTCTTGCACCACACAATGTTCTTCATTAACTGTTATTTGAAAACATGATGAAGGTATTCAAAGTATTTTTATATATATTTATATATATTCAATCGAACACTCCAAATGACAAAGCAAGACTACAGCTCAAAGACAGATTGTTCTGTGACAGCTACCCAAAATAATAATCAAAACCTGCTGCAATTCAATCAAAAGCACAGGACTGGCCACTACATTGACTACACGCACCCTCTTATTTTTAAAACAAGCCTTCATTTCAATTTGTGGGATGTCTTCCGGCTATCCCACACCAGTGACTTTGCAGACACTGATTTGCTGTATTCACTGCCTGTCATGGGCTTTAAAAAGATATTCGGACAAGCTGATAAAACTGAAAAAAACAAAATCACAGGTTGATATGAAGAAAAGGCTGGCTGAATATGAGACTGCTCAAGAAGAGATGTTTCAAAAATGGTAGAATTAGAGGAAACCGCACGTAGGGAAATTTTGAGATTTTCTGCTGTACCAGAGAAACTAGAAGGAAAGAATAGTTGTGTAAGAACTTACAATAACCTTAAATGTCCTTCTCGTCCATGTTGCAGTATTCATAACTGTAGGGAAGCTGCTGCCTAAAGCACCAGACATCCGGCCAGTATATCAAAGTCTTAGGAGCAGGGGTATGTGCAACGGTTTGATGTCAGAGCCATAAACCGACATTGGCTATAAAAGTGATGTCTGCACGTACCCACTTCAGAATGGTAGTACCCCTGGTAAAGAAGGAAGTGGAAAGGGGGAAGCTTTTCAGACCCACATGTGGGACCAGGCTGGCAGGTGGCTCATGGAGGAATGTGCCTGCTGCTGAGGTTTGATTTCATGGAGAGAGAGAGAGAGAGAGAGAGATGTCCCATCAGGTAGATAAACAGGTAAAGAGGGAGTAGTAGGGTGGGAATGAATACTACAACATGGAAGAGAAGGATATCTAAAGTTATGTTAAGTTCTTACACAACTATTCTATGCCCTTCTATTCTCATGTTGCAGTACTCACAACTGTAGGGAAAATACCAAAGCTTTTAGGTATGAGCCTGGGAGAACGGTTGAGGTCCCTGGTCTATGAGACCATGTAGGATATATCTAGCAGACCCAGTTCTGGCTCTAGAAACCAAATCTAGTTTATAATGCCTGATAAATGTATGGACCGATGACCAGGTAGCTGCTTCTAGGATAGAAGCATAGGCTACCCTCCTGAAGGACGCTCAAGAAGCAGTTGTCCTGGTGGAATGAGCTCTCACATTTTCAGTTAGAACTTTACCATGAAGGGAGTAACATGCAGAGATAGCCATAGAAATCCAAGAAAATATAGTCTGTTTTGAGACTGCCTTCCCTAATGCCCTTGGGTGAAAGGAAACAAACAGCTGGTCAGACATTCTAATAGGTCTGGTTTTGTCCAGGTAATACTTAAGTTGTCTGCGGACATCTAAGGAATGTAGAGTTCTTTCAGAGGTATTTTGAGGTTGAGGGAAGAAGACAGGAAGGTTAACGGTCTGATTCAAAGACAGCTCATTAACCACCTTAGGCATGAAGGAAAGGTTAGTCCTGAGGGAGATCCTGTCTTTATGGAAGATGAGGTAAGGACAGGTGGCCATCAGGGCTTGAATTTCTGATACCCCTCCTGGCAGATGCGAGGGCCATCAGTAGTACTAATTTCCAGGAACATAGCTTCAGTGATGCTGAGTCAGATGACTCAAATGGAGGTAAGTTAAGTTTTTCACGGACAAAATTTAAATCCTATGTAGGAGGTATTGGCTTACGAAGGGGTCTTATATGGAGGAACCCTTCAAAAAGAGCTTAGCCTCTTCCCTGGATGCCAAAGGAGGTACCAAAGGAAGACAATTGGAAATGACAAGTGGACCTTAACAGACATGTACATCAGTCCTGAATGTAGAAGCTCACACAAGTAAGAAAGGACCATGGGTACAGGAATGAGTAAAGGGTCCTGTTTTTTCTTTTGGCACCACCTGGAGAATACTTTCCATTTTGACACATAATTTCTCCTAGTACTAGGTTTCCTGGCCTCCTGCAGGACATTGAGTATGTCCTCTGAGTATAGGTGTCTGAAGGGGATCAGAACCTTATCCCCCATAAGGTGAGTCTGAGACTAATCACCTGAGGGTGTATTGGGGAACCCTGCCTTGTGTGAGTAGGTAACCTGTGGTGATTGCCACTGGCTAAAAGGTGAAGAAGGGGAAAACAATGCTGTCTTGGCCAAAAGGGAGTCACCAGCAGGATTTTTGGTTTGTCCCTCTGGATCTTCAGAAGGACCTTCTGAATCAGTGTGAATGGGGAAAAGGCATACAGATACATTCCTACCCAAGACAAAGCGAAGGCGTCCACTTTCCAAGCCTGGGGATGTGGATCCCTTGTACAAAACAGAGGCATCTGCCTATTCTGGGAGGAGGCAAACAGATCTGCCTTAGGAATACCTCACTTTTGTACAAGATCCAGGAACACCTCTATGTGAAGCATCCATTCCACGAGAGGGTGCAGAGGTTCTACTGACAGTTTCTGCCACTGCATTTTCTGCGGAAGGAATCTACACTGCTGGCAGGTGGATATGAAGTGTTGATGACAGGGACCAAATTGTACGGCTAGGCTGCAAAGAGAGTAATACCTTGAACCCCTGCTTGTTTATGTACCACAGGACAGTTATTGTCTGTGACTACTTTCAAGGTGCCTGGAAGGAGGACTTGTTGGAAGAGCTGTAATGCTAGGTAAAGGGCCCTCATCTCTTTGATACCGATGTGGTCCCTTTCCCTGAGTGGAGACCACTCTCCCTGCACTTTGCTTAGTTTGTGGTGGTGATGTAGAACTGCCCCCCAACCCAGGTCTGAAGCATCTGTGAAGATTTGCTGTAGGGGTGGAGGTATCTGCAAGGGTATGCCCTGGTTGAGATTGATGGCTGCAATTCACCATTCCAATTATTTTTTTCAGGCATGGCAGGAAAGGGACAGAGATATCCAGAGGGTGAGAATGTTGGTTCTAAGTCTTCAGTACCCACTGGACCTTCCTCATATGCAGCTTTGCCAAATGAAGCATGGGTATCAAGGATGCCATGTGGCCCAGGGCTCTCAGGAATTCTCTGGCTGACAATGTTTGAAGAGTGAGAAGATTTTTGAGATAATGGGCGAGGTCTTTTATCTTCTGGCAGGGAATGAAGGCTGCCATCTTGTCGGTTCTTATCCTGCACCCTAAGAAGACTAGGTCTTGTTTAGGGGTCAGGTGGGACTTCTCCTGGTTCACAATGAACCCTACGTCTGCCAGGGTTTTGGTCACCAGGAGTAAGTGATGGTAAAGGGTGTGACAATCCTGGTGAAGTATTAACAGGTCATCTAGTTATGGGTATATTTGAATACCCTGTGTTCTGCAGTGGGCAATCACCAGAGCTAGACAGTTTGTGAACACCTTGGGAGCTTTGGAAAACTCAAAAGGTAATGCAGAAAATTAAAAAAATGCAAGGAACCTACTGAAAAATGTACAAATTTCCTGTAGCAGGGGTGAATGGGAATGTGAAGGTAGGCATCCTTCAAATCCAAGGATACCATAAAGCCCTGGTGGGGCAAGTGCAGATGCAAGGCGAGCATTTTGAAGGTGGGGACCTTGAGGAAAAGGTGGAGTACAGACAAGTCCAGAAGTGGTCTCCAAGGACCATCTTTTCTTGGGACTAAAAACATCCTTGAGTAAAATCCCTTGTCTGCTATGATGGTACCCTTTTTCTATGTTGCCCTGAACCTGTAGTTAATTCAGAATAGAGGGGAAAAGATGAAGCTGGCTTGGAGGAGGTTGGGGTATCCCCTGGAAGGGGGGTAGTGTCCACCAAATCATAAAATAACCTTTTTGAATGATGGAGAGGACCCATGATTCGGAGGTGATCTTCCACCAGGAGGGTAGGGAGAGGGTGAGGTAGTGGGTCACAGTGGAGGGGCTCTGTCCTGGGCAGGCTGCCTCTGAAAGGAAGTGGTATTAGTGGAGGAAGGATGTCTAGGAGTGGAATGCTTCCTAGGTTGCCTCCATCCCTTAGCCTGTGGTGGAGGAGAATGAGATGACCGTCTCCTAACAAAGATTGTCCTTTGAGAGTAATTCTTACGGTACCTAGGGATAGGTGAAACCAGTAAATGTTTTAAATTTTGCAACTCCTTTCCCTTTTCTTGTAGGGATTTGAGGAGTTCTGCAGAAGCTGCACCAAAAAGCACCTTATTATCTAGTGGTGCATCCAACAACTTGGTTTGTACATTCATAGGAAGGGGTTGGAGCCTCACCTAGGAACATCTCCTCAGGACAGAGCCTGAAGCTGCAGATTTTGAAGAGGCCTCCACTGCACCATAACTGCTCTTAATAGAGTGCCTAGTCACTTGTGAGGCAGTGGAGAGTAGGGAGTTAAGTTGGGTCTTAGCAGGAGAGTCTGGTACATCAGGTATGAGAGCTGAAGCCATAGAGAGGGTGCCTACAACAAACCTGGTCATCTGGGTTTGATAATTTAGGGCTCTGATGGCAAGTGTGGAAGAAGTATAGACCTTCTTTCCTAGCCAATCCATAAACTTGCTGTCCTTGTCAGTAGGGAATAGAGAGCTTGAAGGCAGCTGTCTAGAGGATTTGTCAGCTGAGACAGCTATGACTGCAGGGTCTGCAGGGGGGTTCTTAAACAGGCACTGTGTATCCTGAGGGACATTATAGAACCTGTCTGGACATTTGGAAGCTGGGTACTGAGAGTCAAGGGCTTGTGTAGCAGTCAAAAAGGCATCTTGAAAGGCCGGAAGCAAGGGAAGGACTGCAGATGGGGAGGGCTGATCCATTTGTAGTAATTCAAAATACCTCTTTTTTGTTTCTGAAACATCTGAGGCCTGCCATTTGAAGTGTTCTCTCATGAGAGAGATGGTATTTCCAAAAGAAAATTCTTCCCCTGGAGATTCTGGACTGACTGAGTCCTCTTCCTCAGGAGTAATGAAGTCCTTGGAGGATTCAATCTGAGAGCAGTAAGTAAGGGAATCTTCAGAGGAGAAGTATTCTTCCTCTGATTCTTCTAAGGCCTGCACTGGAGAAGGAGCAGATTGAGGTACCTGCGACTGGAGGGCGTGGAATACCCTAAAAAGATTTTGGGAAAAAAAACTTCCATCCATCCAGGTGCAGTTTGCGGTTCTGTATATTTTAATTTCTGTTTCCTCTTCAAAGGAGTTGAAGGATGGGTCAATTTAGAAGTCGACGTCAGGGAGGATGGCAGAGCAGTAGTAGTCCCCTCTGACGCCATGAGGCGGGGCTCCCCCTCGCCATCAGGAGCTGATGGCTGATCTACCTCAGCGGACGTACTCATCATTTCCACCGAACTGGCTTCCATCATGGTTCCTGGTTCTAGTGAGGTGCAGCATGGGCGTTGGGCCTAACTTTTTTGGCCTTGTTCCAAGACAGCTTGTCAGAAGTACCTACCCTGCACTCCATACCTAACGCTAAACGTCGAAGTCTCTGGTTCTTGAGATAAAGTTTTAGTGCAGCCAGACATCTGCAAAGTGTGTTAGGCACAAATGGTTTACAAATGTTGCAAGACATATGGTTGTCGGCCTCCCCTAAACAGAATAAGCACTTATCATGCATGTCCTTGTGTGGAATTTGTCTTCCACAAGCACAATTCCCCTTTCTAGTTGACATGTACGTCTGAAAAGCTAAAGAAGAGATAACAAAAAAACCCAAAGGGTACTTATCTGTAGCAGATGGTCGAGTCAAGTGAGCGAACTGTTTCCCAAAGCTGGTGATCAGAGGACCAAAGATCACTGCGGCAGAAAAGTTCTGAAGTGGGTACGTGCAGACATCACTTTTATAGCCAATGCCAGTTTATGGCTCTGACATCAAACATCACATGTACCCCTGCTCCTAAGACTTTGGTATACTGGCCAGATGTCTGGTGCTGCAGGCAGCAACACCCTTACAGTTATGAATACTGTAACATGAGAATAGGACGACATCAGACTGTTAATTTTATGAAGGCACAAATAAGCATCTGGACTGGTATTTCACAGCAGGATCTGTTAACTGAAAGGACAGGTTGTGTAAATGCTCCAAACCTGGCCTTGAGAAAGCAGCCAAGACTTGTATAAGTAAAGATGCAATCCAACCAGCAGAAAGAGATGATCCTGACAAAACTGTGGCAAAAGGGCAACATTTTAAAAGTTGAAGAAAGTAGAGTGTTTGTGGAAAATGATTATTCACTTCACATGATGCAGAAGAGGAAAAAAATATTCCTGCAATCAGAGAATGTCAAGAGGCACATGTAAGATTCAAGATGCTGTATCCAGCTGTCTTCAGAATATTTTTTTTTTCCTGGAGGATCAAAGTCATTTTCGATGCTAAGAGGCTAAGCAGGAAATACAAAAGTATGTCTAAAAGTGAGCCATCAAGCAGAAGGGGGCTCTGCTTCTCACTCTTCTGACAATAAAGCATATGAAGAGACACTGACAGTGAAATCTTTGCCAATGGAAAATGCTTGAAAGACAGAGAAAAGCACATGAGTTGACTAGTAGAATCTGGATTACCTGAGAACTGAATTGGAGTCTGGAAATCGGAAATGGAGGTGAACAGGAAGAAGACAGGCAACACAGAGATAAGTAAATAAACGTGAGATTGCAAGACATCAATCACATTTGTGAAATGTGTCTGTACAAGAAAAAGTGGAAAGAATGAACTTTCATTAATTTTATTAAACTTGTGAGGAACTGAAAGGAAAGTACAGTTGTGTAAAATCTTACCATAACAACAGATGTTCTTTTCTTCACTGTTGCAGTATTCTTTATGCTTGGCATTTCCCTTTGGATAGTCCGACATTCAGCCAGTGCGCAAAAGCCTATTGTTGCTTTAAGGTACACCAAATGTCACACGTATGCTCCTCACATAGTGTAGGGCATAAAGGTGATGTCTGGACGTACCATCCTCAGAAATGATTGCCCCAGTAGGAACACCAATCCAAAGAAAACCAAGAGGGAACCTGAACATCCAGGAAGGAAAAAGGACAAGGGGGAGGAGGGAGAGAGTGACAGCTGCAACACTGAAGGAAAGGTCATCTACTGTTATTATAAGATTTTACATAACTTTACTGTCTTTTCATTCCCTTTGGCAGTATTCTTTATGCCTGTGAGAGTGCCAAAGCTCAGGAAGAAATTTGGGACGAGCAAGAACCAGCAGAGCCCTCTAAGAAGTCATGAAGGATGGCCTTAGCAAAACCAGCTCTAGCTCTGGAGATTCCATCCAGCTTGTAGTACTTAGTAAAAGTATGCGGAGAAGTCCAGGTAGCTGCTTCAAAGACAGAATTAGTATCTAACCCCTTGAAAAAAGGACCAAAAGAAGCTTCAGCTCTAGCAGAATGAGCCTTTACAGAAGAAGGAAGGTTCTTACCATAAAATGTATAACAAAAAGAACTAGCCTTTGAGATCCAAGAAGAAATAGTTTGCTTGGATACAACTAATCCTAGGGACTTAGGAAGAAAGGATACAACTGGTCAGATTTTCTAACAGACTTAGTCTTATCTAAATAAAATCTGAGTTGGCTGTGCATGTCCAAAGTATGCAGCACCCTCTCACTATCTGATTGTGGACAGGGGAAAAAGTAGGCAAATGAACACATATTAAAGGAAAACTCATTAGCCACTTTGGGCATAAAAGAAGGATTAGTATGCAAATAAGGTTTACTATTGGCATTTCGAATCCGCTTAGGCCAGCAGTTTGAATGTCGACCTGAAATGTGGAATTTGGAATGCCAAAAAGTAAAGCAAAGCAAAAATGAATACATGAAAAACCATGGTTCGATGTATTCAACATAGCAGGATGTGACATCACTCACCTTCTGCTATGTACATTAACGTACCGTTAAATTGTACAATCAATGGTACATTAATTCCACAATTTTGCAGGGTGGCTACTGAAATGGGCTAATTCCCAGTGCCTCACTGAACTGCGATCCCCCTGCACAATGTCAAACTCAAATGCTCAACTTTACACTACCCGTTTGCTGTAGTGTAGTCAATTCATTTGGGTTCGACATTCTGCCGACTTGAAAACTGCAAGTCAACCACATGCCTGTCGACTGATGCAGTTTCAAGGTTTTCAGTGTAAACACGAAAGAACACCCTGTCCTTATGAAACATTAATAAAAGAAGGACAAGCCATAAGGGCCTGAAGCTCAGACACCCATCTGGCAGAAGTAAGGGCCCACAAAAGAACAGTCTTCCAAGAACAATGCTGCAAGGAAGTTAAATCTGCAGGCTCAAAGGGAGCCTAAGCCAACTTCTCAAAAATAAAATTAAGATCCCAGGGAGGAGGAACAGGCTTCCTGGGAGGTTTAATATTAAGAATGCCTTTAAGAAATTGTTCAGACTCAAATCTAGTAGCTAAAGGAGGAATTAAAGACAGACAAGCAGAGACAGCTGATAAGTGGGCCTTAATAGAAGAATAGGCCAAACCAGCATTGAGCAACTCACACAAATAAGAGAGAACCAACGGAATATCCACAGGACGTGGGTCCAGGTTAGAAGAGAGACATCAGATAGAAAACTTCTTCCATTTGGATAAGAAGGATTTCCTAGTAGTAGGTTTCCTGGCCTCCTGCAGCACCCGCAGTACATCCTCAGAAAAAAGTTCTCTATGTGGAATCAAAATTCTATCAACCACAGTGTCAGATGAAGAGTGGATAGGTGGGGATGGATGAGAGATCCCTTGTCTTGTGTGAGTAGATTCACCATGTGAGGTAACTTGTGATGACTGCCCTTGGATAAATGCAGAAGAAGAAGAGAGAATCAATGTTGCCTCAGCCAAAAGGGAGTCATCAACAAAATTTTGGGAGCATCCTGTTGAATTTTGAACACAACTTTTGGAATGAGAAGGAGAGGAAATGCATAAACATCCCCTTCCAAGAAAAAGAGAGGGCGTCCACCTTCCACACCAGATGACTGGGACTCTGGCACAAAATACAGGAAGTTTGTTTGCAGATGACATTATTTTGTACCTGATAAAACCAGAAAAGGAAATCTCAGTGTTGTAGAACATTCTGAGACAGTTCCAAGTTTTATCAGGATGTAAAATTAATGGAGATAAAATAAAGGCTGTAACTGTAAACTATGAAGCTACACATGAATTGGTTCAGCAATACCCATATTTATGGGGACATTATAAAATGAAGTCTTTAGGAGTATGGGTTCAAAAGAATTCTGTTATGGCAGCTAAGAACATGTGGGAAGAGACTAAATAAAAGATAATACAAAAACTGAGAAACTTGAAGTTCTTTTCCATGGATATAGATAGTAAGATACAAGCAGTAAAATGTTTTAAGTCATTTTAGTTTTATACACAGATCAGACATATTTTTATCAACCAGAGGAGAAGTTGTGGATAGTAACTAATAAAGAGTTGCAGGATGTTGCAGGATTTTATCTGACGGGAAGAGGGCAAGAGTCAAATGGGATAAGTTGAGCCCTCCAAAAGAACAAGCCGGTTTAAAATTGCCAGATTTGGAGGGACATTTTAGAGCTACAGTTAAGACTATTATACATAACACAAGCAGAAAGCTACAATTCAAAGTTTGAAGGGATGATGATGAAATGGGGTAAATTCATGAAATAAGGAGAAAGTGAAACTTTGGATGCAGATCCTTAAGGAGAATAACAACAGTCATACAGAATATTATATTCCCAAAGTAACAGAATGTATACTAAGGACTAAGCCAACATGAGAATGGAGAAAGGAGATACTAACTACAGGGAAGACTGCAAATTAGGGGTACAAAGAATAGACAAGAGGCGTCTGGAATTTAATGTAAGAAGCTGACAAAGGAATCAATGTATCGGGAAGAAATAATTAGAGAAGAAAGGTAATAAATTGGAATGAGGCCAAGTAGACATCCAGGCTACATGCCAGAGACTGCCTTCCCTATCAGAGATTGATACCAGAGTACAGGCAAAGGGATAGAGGAATTCTAAGTGAAAGACTTGCAGTGGTTGAGTTTTCAGATGAATCTAGAACAGAACCTGCTGTTAAAAATGGGATAATTAGTAGGGCATATAAAATACTACACAATAATTACAGGAATCACACATTAATTACAAGAATCAATCAGAGGAGGTTGGAAAAGACTTTCAAGAGATATTAAATAAACAATTCACAAAGAAATAATGGCAGGATATTTGTACGGTTCCCAAACATGCTACAACATCTATAAGATTTAGGATTTTTCCTTTGAAGTGTCTGCATATGTACTTTTATAGCCCAAGAGGACTCCTAAGAATTTTTCCTCAGGTAGGTGGAAATGTTGGAGGTGCAATGGGTAAGGAAGAGGTACCCCGGAGCATACGTTTTCGGAGTGTAATGAGTTCTCAGACTTTAAAAATTCTCTACAGAGTAGTGTGTCAGGAATACTGGACAAGCAAATAAGTGTAACTAAGGAAATGATTTCTTAAAGCTGGGATACAGGATCTGAATTGCTCAGACATAGTAAGGCCTTAAATTTAATTGTGGTGACTGCCAAAAAGTCAATTACTAGAAAATGGAATTCAAAGTCTAAACCAACCATACTTAAAGTAGTGAATACTGTAAAAGAGATAAAAGAACAGGAAGTGGGATCTTTAGAAAAGGGTAGTTAAAAATTACATAAAAAACAGACATTGTGGAAACAATACACGCATAAAAATGTTTGTAGATGGAATGAGTTTAGGAAAACAGTAGAAACTGAACAATTTATGTGATTTATTTATTTTTATTTTTTATTTTATTTTACATTTGTTAACTGGGGATGTATGACTGAGCCGAAAAGTCCCTTTTTCAGCAGAGGCCCGGGGAGAAATGCTCCACATAGAAAAATTACAGATACATTTAGTTATTTTGACATGATCAGTATACACACAAATTACAAAAGACATGTTTTTACAGTGGTATGCAGCACATCAACAGTTACAGTGGAGAGAACAAACAAAAAAATATTAATTTAAAAATAAAGGTAATTAATAGATTTGAGGTGCACAGCTGAAATTTGGAATATAGGTAGAATACATACATTGTACACAGGTACAGTACATACATTGTAGATTAGCCAGTGTTTGAGAGTAAGACTGAAAACTATCAAGTACTCTAGGTTTAGTATGTGTACCTTATGTGTACCTGTGATGATGGATTGATTATATTGTATAGAAGAAGGTATGTAATATGTATAATGTTTGTAAATTTGAACTTATTAATATGGTTTGTTTACTTTTATATAAAAGCACATCTACCTATTTCACAAGTGATCATTCAGTAAACGTGTTAAAAAAAACTTTACCCACCCACTTGAAGCCTTTTTTAGGCAATGCCAAATTGTCAAACCTGCCAGTGTAGTAAATAAAACCCAAATAAACTTTTAGGTGTTATTGCTCAATGTTAGGAGCCTAAACAGGAAACTCCATACCCTACAAGCTCTCCTTACTCTGGAGAAATATTGACATCTGTGCCATTACTGAGACATGGTTTAAATTTGTAGAAATACTCTGGCAGTGCAAGGCTTCAGTGTCTTCAACACATTTAGACCATCAGCTGCAAAGAAAGAAACAAAAGGTGGTGGAGTCATCTCAATCTACATTAGCAACAAGGATAACCCTGCACTGACTAAACAGATTGATGCCTTGGAATTTATCAATATGAAAATCACCATAGACAAAGTCTTATGCCACAGCAAACTATAGGTCACCTTCCATATCCCTAGAACCCCATAGCTTGAACCTAGACCTACTGCAGACATCCACCATTAAACCAAATAAACTACTCATGGGAGATTTTAACTACCCCTCTACAGACTGGGAAACATACATTGCCTCTTACTTGCAGGTGCTATGATTCCTGCACTTTATTAACACAAATATACTTGACGAGATAGTGCACACATCCACCAGTGGTTCAAACATACTGGACCTGGTATTCACCAAAATGGGAGAGCTCTACATCCCCACCCCCATGTCATATGTCATTGTCCTCACTGGTTATGTTGGATGACAAAACTGTCTTCTTTGAAATAAAAATCAACTTAGTAACCCTAGCAAACCTAACAATAGTTAGTAACTACTCCAAAGTAAACTGCATCCTATTAAGCAATAGTTTGTCAAAATTCAGTGCCCCTCCTAACCTTGAGTTCACAGCAACTTAGGCAGAATTGTTCAGAGACCATGTACAACTATGTAAATGGCTGTATAGATAGTGCTATACCAACAAGAAGATAGCCCAAAACAAAACCTAAAAAAAAAACAAACCACGCTGGTGGAATCCTAACTTTAACTGGTTATATAACAAAAGGAAAACAAAATCATGGCTAAAATCAAGAAGACCAACTCACACAATGACATAAGCTCTGTAACTAACCGGGAAACTAAGAGGACTAATTAAGTCCAATAAGGCCAATTACGAGGTTAAGAAAGCCTCATAGTCTAAACACAACCACAAAGTCTTCTAGCTATGTGCCGAATTACTGGTCAATCGTGCCACCTTCATTAGCACAGTGACAAAATGAATTTGCGGGCTTGGCAAATTCAGATCAAACTTCATCACCCACTTGCCCCCCCCCCCCCAGCCTCTCCTCATGAAATACCAGTTAGCATAACCTCCCACAACTATTAACAGGCAGCAGGTGCTGGCAGCACTCACAAAGGCCAAAAACACAGCCTCAACAGGTCCAATGTCTCTGGATGCCTCCTGAACAGCTTGAAACATGAACTATCAGGACCACTTAAGTAATTTTTCAGCTACAGTCTCAAAACTGGTTTTGTACCACAGGAATGGAGAACTGTAACAGTTATCCCACTTCACAAGGGTGGGACCATCAACTGGCCCCAGAAACTACATACCTATTAGTCTTACTAGTCTAATCTGCAAAGCCCTGGAATAAATCATAATGGAAATGATCAACAAAGACATAGGCAACATTCAGACACTGGATCCACCCCAGTTTGGGTCTCTCAAGAGAAGGTCATGCCTATTAAACTTGGTGGATTTCTTTGAAAAGGTCACCAAGGCAATGGATGAGGAGAAATGGTGCATACTGCTGACCTACATTTCGCTAAGGCATTTGATAAAATTTCCATTCAGGTATAGTTGGCAAACTCACCGAACTGGGCATAAACCCCTATACAACTTGCTGGACTGCCAGCTGGCTCACATACAAGACCCAGGAAGTCAGGAGTGGTGAGGCCACCTCCACTAAGAGACTGGTTACCACCAGGGTACCTCAAGAGCTCCATTCAGGAACCACTTCTATTTAGCATCTACTTTTCAAGGGTAAAGGCTAATGTGACGGGACTTTGGCTGACCAGATGACTGCAAACTGGGAGCTATCACACACTCCATATATGACACAAGCATCTTACAAGACGGTCTAACACAGACAAATAACTGGTACCTAATTCATGACTTAAAACTCAATGCCAAGAAATGCATTATACTACCTTTTGGGAAAATTGCCACCCAGTCTAATTGCTCCATTGATAAGACACCCTTAAGAGCTGACCTGGCAGTCAGGAATCTGTGAACATACGTAGGCAGTAATCTGGTCTTTGACCAACATGTGGCCAAGGTAGAAAGAAAATGATTCTATGTCACCCAACTTAAAAGTAAGGTCAGGGCAACCTGGTCCAAGGAAGCCAGACTGGTACTTTATTTGGCCCTTATCAGACTAATTATCGAGTAGAATGCCCCTTTCAGCATAAACCTGACCAGACATATGTACCAGCTGGAATGTCCAAAAAGGTTCTTTACCAGGAAAATCAAAGGTATAAACACATTATCCCATACAGATCACCTTAAGGCCCTATCTCTATAATCTGTCTCCTACAGGTTACTGAGAGGTGAGCTATGCATGGCATATAAGGCATCCTCGGATCCAACTCTGATGGAACTTCTGCACATACGGAAAAAGAACAGCATCACCAGATCCAAGAATTTAAATTTCACTTGTGAGATAAATAAGACATGTTGGTGAGATGGATATTTCTCTCAGAGGATCCCCATGCTCTGGAACAGGCTCCCCCATCCATGTGAAGCAGAGTCTATTCCTAACCCTATTTACACATGAACTTGACCAATGGATGGGAAATCGGACATTCATTCCATGTCTGGCTACCCTGTTTCTGATAGATACAGGCAGACAGTAATGCCTAAACGAATATACCTCCACATAGCCTCTAGAAATTTCCTAACATACCACCTTTTAATAAATGTCCATGAAACACAGGGACACACATGGGTTGGATTGCACTGCTAGGCATATAAAGACCCTGGGAGGTTGGCATAATGATTAAGGTGCTTACCTTAGAAACACAAGGTGCAGGGTTTGATTCTCACATGGGGTAAGTGGCTAGGCTTAAAATGGCCCATGAGGGCAGTTAGCCTAGAACTAATCTATAATCTATGAACCTATGTACATATATATATATGTATATATATATAAAAACTCTCTCTCTCTCTCTATATATATATATATATATATATATATATAAGTAAAACTCTAAGAATCTTAAGAAAGTCAGAAAATAAACTATAGCCATTTTGGTTATTTCTGCAGTCAAGTTTTTCTAGTTTTTTTATTGTTTTGGCAGACACTTCTCTAAAGTAAAATGTAGCAGCAAATGCTAGAGAATGAGAGGCAAATGGAGTAGCCTGAAATGGGTGTATCTACTGTGGCTGGAGTGTGTGTGTGTGTGTGTGTGTGTGTGTGTGTGTAATAAATTTGAAATACATTACTGTGGCTATTATTTTCTAATTACAATAAGAAATCATACGTATATGCAGTCAACAAAGAAGCTATATCATTTGGGTGAGGATTGAGACTGTCTTTGGATTCAAGTGATATATTATTACTTGTTTATTTAAACACCAATTAATCTGGTTTTAGAGGACTAATGTGCATTTGTGTGAAATAAGCTGGAATACTACATTGTGGCTGCTGTGCATTTTTGTGAAAGAAAGTTGCTGTATGTTACTGTGGTCATTATTACTGTTCTGTTTTTTTTTACCACAACCAGACATCAGAGGTCCACACACAGCCAACAATGGTGCTATAACTAATGTGTACAGGGGCTGACTGTGTCTGAAAATGGCTGACCTTGCTGTCATGATGAAGTTAAATAGTCACTAGGCTCGCTTTGCAGGATTGGTATGCCTTTGAGTAAACCATATTGGAATACTTTCATACTTTGCTGTGACTATCTTTTTATCACAATCACACATGTGAAGTGTTGATGTCTGTCACGTGGGTGCAATTAATGGGTTCTGACATTGGTGGATTGCAATGACAGCAGTTTGAGTAGTCTTTTATGAGTGAAATGTTATGAAATTTTAATTTTATTACTGGTTAGTAAATTTTGTATCACATACTGCTGGAAAATGTCTACGACTATTCATTAAAACAAATATTCAAACAAATACCACTTTATTAAACAATAAATACAACTTAAAACTGTTATACACAAGTATATATGTAAACAATCAGGAGGGTGACTCAAACTTTTTTTTTAGGATCATGCATATATGCATGCTTGCGAGTCTGAGGGGGCATGGTTTGAAAACCATCCAAGGTAAATAATCTGCCATTGATAACAGGGGGGATATTTATAATTTAAAGAAAGCATTTGACTACATTAAGTACCCAACCAGACACAAATTATTTCAAAATTCTCAACAGGTGTGGGATGCATCACGTCTCAAAAATTACCCACAAGCTTTAAAAGGTACTATATACATAGACTACTCTTAAGGATTTAGGATCTGCCACTATTCACTTTAAGTATCCTGTAAATGTCAGACATCGAATTCATGCTTTTTACCTGTTCATAAACAACTGCTTGCCACTCTCAGTAATTTAAATCCACTTTTGTATGTTAATCACATACTTCTTAGCAAAACAAGAAATTCTGCAGGAACTCAAAGTGAAATACACTAAAAACATTCACTTCCTCTCCAACCCAGACACTCACAGTAAACCCTCTAGCAACACAAGTCATCCTTACTCAAAACTACACAAAGACTTTCCAAATATTCTTCACTTATTATCTCCAAACAGTACGGTAATGCCTTACCAATGATAAAATACAAGAAACTCATCTGCTGCCAAGTCCCAGACCCACTCCCCTTAATTACAACAACAAAATTTAAAAGGGCAACAGGTTGTTTCACAGTTAATAATATACACAAACTCAAAAAATTATACAAGAAGCTTGCATATCAACAGTCAAAAATATTAGTATCCCTAAACTACAGTATATACTCTCTCTAATTAAATTAACTTGCCTCATAAAGTATTTAGTCTGCAAACTACTCACAATTAAATCTGCCACTTTACTCTCTTCTTGCAAACACCAATGCTACAACCCCAGGAATGCTAACTACCACTTAATCAATGAGTGATCCAAATTCCTTTTTCAACACCAGGAAGTCACTCATTCATTTTAGGAATCTGTTTTATCCAGGCTTGTAACGGGAACAGAGTCTATCCCACTACTCAATGGGAGCAAGGCAGAAAGCTAATAAAGGATGGAATATACATACAAACATCCACATGCACAACTACAGCCAATTTGGAGGATCACTAATTCACTTAAAGCATGTCTTACAGATGAGGAATAATATCAGATTACCCGGAAAAAAACACAAAGATACAGGGAGGGCATGCAGACTTCACAAATAGAAGAAACCTTGACTGTAAACAAATGAATGACCCAAATGCTGCATGTATGAACAATAACTGCTGGACCACTTTGTTACCCATGATTATAAACTCCTAAACTGCATTACTGCCATTTATCATCCATGGAAAATGTACATATTTCTTATTATCCACCCAGATTCCAAGGATCAGGCTTTACTTTCATGCAAGCTCCATTTACATATTAAGAGTTTTTGAGTCACCAACAAAAAAGGAATAATTTCCCACTAAGTATTAAAAATGCCTCCTTCCCTCTATCTTCCTATCTCTGTAATTTCAACATTTGAGAATATAATGGGAGGACATGTACATACCTCCCAAGTATGCAGCAAAATCCAGGTGGTTTATGATTTTTGTTTGAAAGTGTTTGCATTGGTATTTTTTATACTCTAAGCAGACTTCAAAGCATTTTTCCTCAAGTAGAGAGCAAATGCTGGAGGTGTGATGGGGAAGAAAGAGGTAACCCCGGAACATGCTTTTTGGGACTGTAATGGGTTAGCAGATTTTAAATATTCACTACACAGTATTCTATCAGAAATACTGGGGGAGCAAATGGCTGTAACTAAAGAATTTTTTTTTGAGCTGGGACGCATGATCTGATTCGCCTAGACATAGTAAGGCCTTACTAAGTTTAATTCTGTTGGCTGCCAAAAAAAAAAAAAAAAAACTACTAAAAAATAGAAATAAAAGACTCTAAACCAACTCTATCTGAATTAGTGAATATTGTAAAAGAGATAAGATGAAGAGGAAGAGGACTCTTTAAAAAAGGAAGGAGCAAATTACATAGAAATAATGGACATTCTGGGAACAATACATGCAGAATAATGTTCCGTACAAGAAGAGAGGTTTAAGGGAAGGCAGAAATTGAGCAATTTATGTTATGTTACTCTGATGTCAGTTATAACGAAAGAAAGCATGTGATGTGCAGTGTTATGTAACTGGAAAAATGTTTGTTTTCTTTTTTTTTTTGTGATGTATGTGTGCCTATGTCTTAAGTGATAATTTAATAAAGGTGTTTAAAGCAACATTTGAGAATGTGAATGTCATTACTTCAAACACTACTTCAAAACAGGTTAAGATCCTAAACTGCTGTCTGTGAGCAGATACATAAACATTTCACCTACTAAAGAAACTGCTCCATGTAAATAAATCCAAATAAAATCCCATTGCATAGCTTCTGTCATATTTGCTGCACTTGAAAAACAATTTAATAGGTTTTTCTCTATATCTATAATGAAGATTTTTTTCCCCTCAAAGTGTTCCACAGTGAACCACTATACACATCAAACACTGACTATATTTTCACATAAAACTTGCTTGTCTATTTTCTAGGAATACATTAAAATTTCATTGCACATTGTTATGATGAATTTCTAATGATATTGTCTTAAAAGTTGTTGTAAATGTCTTTGTATAATTACATAAGTAAACAAGCCTCTTAATTTGATTATACATGGTATGGGCTGTGAAAGAAAAAGGTCCATCCTACCCAATTATCAAATGTTAACATGTAATAAGCAATCAAATGCAAATAAATAAGTGAAAAAATACTGTATGTATTTTTCTAATGGCACACTTCTGTGTCATTTCTGGCTAGGCCCACATGTAATAGCAGTTAACTGTGATTATTATTATTATCTGGTTAAAACAGACAAAACAAAAATAGCCATGCTGGTGGTATACAAGGAAAAAAGCTCTATGGCCCAGGTGACCCAAGTTTGTTTAGCAATTCAGGAAGCTTGACAGTGTGGCAGGTTAGGATTGGTGTGCCCATCTTAAAGGGAGGGAAGTACTGTGGTTGATCCACTGACAGAGTCCTGCTGGAAGCAGACGGATTAGCTGAGCTGGGCTGGACTGGACAGCTGAGGAAGACAGGCTGTAGTGGCCAGGCAGATACACCTTCAGGCTACACCTCATGACTTACCCAACACACATATGTAGTGTCAATTGTCACCACAAGGAGTGGGGCTTAGGCCAGCAGAAAAAAAAAATCCTACAATGGCTAAAGTGTGATGGTGTCCTGCTAGTCCCATCCCACTCTGCAGTTCCAGCAAGTGTAACCCCTAGAGACTACAATGAAACTGGGAACTCTGCGCATGTGTCCTCATACAGCAGGGAGATCTTCTTAGTGTGGGTCACACCAGAGAACATATCAAGGTATGGATGCTGCAGTTGCAGAGATTATATGGAGAAAGCTTTGGGATGTCAAGTCAGCAACAGTTGGATGAAAAACAATAAGAAAAAAACATAGTATAAAACAGCTGTATCACAAAGATCTTATCTGTTTCCTCCTGGTAATATGAACTACAGAACCTACACTGTTGTATAACTTAGCCCTACATAACTCAGGGTTTTGTTAATCTGTGTATTTACTGTTATCACACTAACCTATCAGAAGCATTCTGAAATGATGCATCATGCCCCCTGGAAACTCACAATCTGAAGTAGCTAACTTAATTTTATCTGCAACCTGTGGGTATACGGATCCGTATCAGATCCGTGCCAGCAACTTTTTTTCTAGCATCTGCTCCAAGCTCTGAGCTCATCCCCTTACCCACAATGCCCATCTCCTACCTTCCCTCAGATCTTGTTTGCCGCGTCAGTAGTGTGCATCGTAGTCTCCTTTGCTCAGAGGTCAGGGATAGTAAGTGGTATTATTTCTTGTATCTAGTGTGTGTTTGAGTGAATATTTTCCCTTCCTCCCCTTGTTTAGTGTCTCGCTTGTTCGTCGGTGTCAAAAAAAAAAAATCGTTTTGCAGAGAGTAGTAGTTAGGCCTGCCCTTCCCCTACCTGTGTTTGTGTGTGTTTTTTCTGGTAGGTAGTGTCTGTACTTTTGGGTGCAGGACTAATTGCTGATCAGCTGAAGCCTGTTTTCAAAAAATGTACAGAGTGTGGCCATAAGCTCTCCCCGGCTGATGGTCACACTCTGTGTGTGATTTGCTTGGGAGTGGCACATTCGTCCACTCAATGTGCTATCTGTTCTGGCTTTAATCTGAGGGCCCTTATGGATCGGAAGGCCAAGTTAGTAGCCAAAGGCCTTCTCCCTGCTGCCATGCTGGAATCTGCCTAGGCCTTGGTCTCTAGTGTTCTACCTCCCACCCAGACAGGGTCTCAACCTCCCTCTTCTTCTGGTGATGGGTCTTCTAAAGACAAATCTACAGTCAGCGTGGCTGACAAGGAAAAAGATAAAGAAAGGTGCAGAGAGGATAGGGAGAAGAAAAAGGACAGACATCGCAAGAGATCCCCAGACAAGGAGCTCTTTCTTAGTCCCCCTTCTAAGACCATGAGGCCTGATTCTCCACGGCTCTGGTCTCCTCATTTCTCACTGGAGCCGTTGAAACATTCGGCCCCAAGGCCTTCCTCCCCATTGCGCAGACCAGCCAGATCCGTGTCTGTGGCCTCTTCGAGGTCGACTCCGAGCCTATCGGACATGGACAGGATGATGCGGAGATTCATTTACACCCAAATTCAGATGGGAGTCTTGCCAGGCCTCTCTCCCTCTGGAAGGGGGGACCTCTATGCCTCTTTTCCGCCCCATCTCTCCTTCCCCGATCCATGCTTCAGCTTCAGGGCTCTTGGATCCGAGGTTTTTCGGAGCTGGAAGCTTGGCGTCGACGGTTCCTCCAACCTCGACTCCGGCTGTTACCTTGAGTTCATCAGATCTGACTTGTTCGGATCCGAGTGACTCTCGGAGCCACTGACAGGGAGTCGGACCCGAGGGAATGGATTCTTCGGCTCCGACGTTTTCGGATCTGATCTTTTCCCTTGGACCTCAGGCTACCCTGGCTTCGGCTCTAGTCCCCGCTTTGGATCCGGGGAGGGCTTCTTCCTCACTGGGTGCTAAGGAGGTCCGCTCTCCCTCGGCCTTCAAAGTGGTGGAGAGGGTTCTCTCCCAGGGATTGAGACCCCAGTCCATCCCCTCGGATACCACCCAGGCCCCCCTGGATTTGGCGACGACTCCCTTCATCCTGTCTCAGGGACAGCCTGTGCCAGAGGATCCCCAGGTTAATTTCCCTGAGGAAACCCCTGCGGCTCACAAATCCCCTTCTGAGAGCCCCACTGAAGAGAGTCACTGTAAGCACAAGTGCAAAAGGAGGCACTTGGACTCCCCTGAGTCCCTCACTATGGACACTGACTTAGATGAAGGAGGAGGTTCCCCCAGGTCACCTCCTGAAGACGTCTCCTTCTGAGAAATTATGGAGATCCTCCACCACAGGGGAGGTTGGTCAGCCCCAAAACCTTCTGGGGATGAGTCAGTGTTCCTGGAGGCCTTTGGCATGGGCCCATCTACTTCCTGGGTGTCCCTGCCAGTGGACCCCTTGGTGGACCTCATCAACATGAGGGCATGGAAGGAGCCTGACACCATAGCAGCCCATCCCCAAATGCCCTGACAAGATTTTATATCCCCCTTCCGACAGACAACCTTGGTTGAAAGGAGCCCCAGTTGATGCTATGTTGGTTGCAGCAGCCACAAAGAAGGAACTAGCACAGGACAGTTCCTCAGTCCACCCTCCAGACAAGGAGTCCAGGTCAGTGGAAAGGTTTGGGAAGCGCATCTATTCCTCAGCGACCTTTTCAATCCATGCTCTGAATTATTTGACACATGTGATTCGGCTTGAGCGAGACCTTGCTTTGGAATTCACTGAGTCGCCCCCAGAGTCTTTATCGCCGCAGGACAGACAGTTGTTCTCCGTGAAAATGTCTACTCTGAAGTCAGTCTTAAACATGTCGATGTGACTCCTTTCCCATGCCATGGAAGGAGCAGCTAGGGTGGCTGGGACAGGCATAGCAATGAGGCGTCATGCCTGGCTCAGGTTGTGTCAGTTCGCGGACCCTTTCAAGGCGTTGTTTATCAACGCTCCCTATGACAGTTCTTCCCTTTTTGGGAAGACAGTACGTGACACACTTGTCCAGAGCGAAAAGGACGGGAAGACTTTGTCTGCCGTCAGGATCCGCTTCTCTAACCCTCAGCAGTCCTTCTCTAGGAATCAAAGAGGGCAGAAGAAGATGTGGTTCCGAAAATCTCAGTTTTCCCGGGATTCTCAGGACAACTATTCCCCCAGAGGCAGAGGGGGACAGGATCGACGCTGACACAGAGGTAGAGGGGGTCCCAGGAATTTTGGGTCTAGGGAACCTTTTTCTGACAGACCCGGTCAGCAGCCCTGAGGGGTTACCTGACTGTCCTACTCTGGAGGCAGTCAGGGGAAGATTGTCCTTACACCCAGCGGCATGGCAGTCCACTACGACAGATCGCTGGGTTTTACAGATAATATCCAGAGGTTACTCTATCCCATTTGTTGCCCCTCCAAATATTACAAAACACCTCCTGGATGTTCCACCCGCTCACAGGGAGGCCGCAGCTCTAGAGGTTTCAAAGCTGCTTCTCAAACGAACCATCAAACAGGTCCTCCCCGATCAGTCCGGATCAGGCGTCTACTCAAGGTTCTTTTTGGTGCCAAAAAAGACGGGGGACCTCAGGCCCATTCTAGACCTGTCAACATTAAACCTGTCGGTAGCCAAACAGAAATTCCGGATGGTCACCCTACAGTCCATTCTACCTTATCTGCAAGAGTGCGACTGGATGTGCTCATTAGACCTCCAGGATGCTTACTACCACATCAAAATACACAGAAGCTCCAGGAAGTTTCTAGCTGGGAGACAGTCATTTTCAGTTCAGAGCCCTACCCCTTGGTCTCACCACAGCCCCCAGGGTGTTCACTAAGGTAATGGCAGTTGTAGAGGCTCACCTGAGGCTTCAGGGTATTCAGGTGTTTCCATACCTGGATGACTGGCTCTTCGCTGCGCCCAACAAACATCACTTGTGTCTGGCCCAAGATTATTTCATTTGGTTGGCAGATCTACTGGGAATTACAGTCAATGTTCAGAAATCCTAATTGCAACCAGTACAAGTTCTAGACTTCATTGGGGCACGGCTAGACACTTTGCAGATGAAGGTATTCTTAACTCCAAACAGGATCCTACACCTTAGGTGCCACATAGCTCAGAAAGCGAACTCCAAGTCTCCAAAGGCGAGCAAGGTTCTCCGGGCTCTGGGATCCATGGCTGTCACCATATCGATTCTCCCTTGTGCTCGCCTTCACATGCAGGTTCTTCAATGGACTCTGGCTGTTCAATGGTTTTGGCTAGACCTGCCCATGGAATTTCCGATCAAGATCAGTCATGTCTGCAGGACGTCTCTTCTTTGGTGGTTAAGTTCACCGGAGATATCAGAACGACGCCCCTTCGCGTCACCTCCAGTCTAAGCCACAGTGACCATGGACTAGTCACAACTCAGGTGGGGGGGGGTCACTGTTTGGGAAGGACAGCCCAAGGCACGTGGCCCCAGTCAGAGACCAAGTTGTACATAAATGTTCTAGAGATGAGGGCAGTGCTTTTAGCGTTGAGAGCCTTTCACACTGTCCTCCCTCTCGGATTGACTGAAATTCAGTCAGACAACATGTCGGTTTGTCTGGTATATCAACAAGCAGGGAGGAACCAGATCCTACCCCCTATGTTGTGAGGCCATGAGAGTGTGGGAATGGGTGATCTCCACCGGTCGATTTTTAATAGCAACGCACATTCCGGGGTGCTCCAACATTTTAGCAGAAAAATTGAGTCGGGCCACTCTGATGCCATACGAGTGGTCTCTGAAACAGTCAGTAGCGGCGGAGATCTTCCTTGCATGGGGTCAGCCTTGCTGCGATCTCTTCGCATCTCCTTCCAACGTGAAGTGCAGCGAGTTCTTCGCTCTGATTCCTTCACCAGTGGAAGTACCCAGAGATGCTCTAGTCCATGCTTGGCCCCCCGAGCTTCTGTATGCTCATCCACAATTGCCACTCATTCCGAAGTTTCTTCAGAAAGCTTGCCGACTGCAGTGCAAAGTGATCCTCATTGTCCCATTTTGGCCTCGTTAGGTTTGGTTCCCATTCCTTTGGTCTCATTTCTTAGCTCCCCCGTGGGTTCTGGATCCCTGCTCGGATCTAATCTCCCATCCATCAGGGGCACGTCCGCCCGATCTGGGCAGCCTCAAGCTGACAGCCTGGTTGCTCCAGTTCCGTTAATTGCCAGGTCTCCCGGTCTTTCATCCCCGGTAAAATCCATTCTGGTGGCTTCTCTTAAAGACTCCACTAGGAAACTTTATTGTAGTACATGAAAGCGCTTTTCCAATTGGGCCTCACAGAGAAAAATAGATCCCTTTACTGCCCCTGTTCCAGCGGTGTTGGATTTATTGTCTGGCATCTTGCAGCAAGGAGCTAGTTCCTCCACAGTGAAAGTACAACTGGCAGCCATTTCCAGTTTTCACGATGGTGAAGGCAACATGGCCTTAGCCTCCTCTAGGCTGTGTAAGGCTTTTCTTAAAGGTACTTTTCTGTTACGTCCAACTGTCAAGGATTCAGTGCATCCTTGGGACCTTACTTTTGTTTTACAGGCATTAGTGGCTCCTCCTTTCAAACCTGCAGCTTCGGTAGATTTGAAATTTTTGTCCTGGAAGACCGCTTTCCTAGTCGCCATTACACCTGCTAGGAGGGTTTCTGAGCTTCAAGCTCTGTCTGCCATGCCTCCGTATTTGGTCTTCTACAAGGATAGGGTCTCCCTCCGTACTAATCCTATCTTCTTACCAAAAGTGGCATCTGAAGCAAACATAAACCAGTCCATTAATCTGCCTGTTTTCTTTCCTTACTTCTAAAATAAAGGTGAATACAAACTACATTTGTTAGATGTTCATAGACAGCTTTGACCAATTGTTTGTTTCCTTTTCCAAAGTATTTATGGGAAAAGCTATTTCTAAAGTTTCTTTGGCCAGATGGATCACTCTTTGTATTTCATATGCCTACAAAGCAAAAGGTTTATCTCCTCCTGGTATTGTTAAGGCTCTCTCTACCAGGTCCATGGCGACCTCTGCTGCTTTTTGGTCTAGGGTGCCTTTGGACGATATTTGTGCAGCAGTGACCTGGGCCAATTCACATACCTTCATTTCCCATTACAAATTAGATCTGATTTTGAGGGATAGAGCATCCTTTGGCTCAGCGGTGCTCAGGAATATCCTTCCATAAGGGCCTCCCAGAATCAGAGTAGCTGGGGACTCTGTCCCATAGGTTGCAGATAAAATGAAGTTAACTACTTCAGATAAAGAAGTTATGTACTCATCATAACGTTCCATCTGAGTAGTTATACTTCATTTTTCTACAACATTCCCTCCCTCCGTCCCCGGGAACTTGTCTTGTCTTTTCAGGATTAGTTCATTGGGTTGAGTTGCTTATGTTTTTAGTTGCAGCAAACTCGATCTGAGGGAAGATAGGAGATGGTAGGGTAGGGCAATATGGGTAAGGGGAGGAGCTCAGAGCTTGGAGCAGATGCTAGAAAACAAGTTGCCGGCTCGGATCCGATACGGAACCGTATACCCACAGGTTGCAGAAAAATGAAGTATAACTACTCAGATGGAACGTTATGGTGAGTACATAACTTCTTTTTATTTTAAACCTACTTATTATATTGCATAGTGAAAAGGTGGCAATTATGTTTGTTTTTCAGTGTTCAACAAACCATATTAAAATCTCCTTCCTAATGAATTTAATTTACTAATTTTGCTTAAAAAAGTATGCTCTTCAAACTAAACACAGAAGAGTGATTAGCAAAGCATTGAGATGTAACTGTAAAATTCATGCAATGTGAGTTGAAAAGATGCAATTTCCTCCCAGAAACTGGCACTTACCTCAGAGAGATTGTCAATGCGGAAGGGAGGTGGCAGCTGGTCAGAGTCACTAAAGGCAATACGGTAAGTGGCAGCATGCAGGGTGATTTCAACACGCAATAAGTAACATCTACCAAGAGTATCCCTGTAAAATATAGTGCGAAAAAAAAGGGTTACATTATGTCAGCGTAATTCTTAAGAAAAAAAAACATATGTGATTACTCATCTCATCAAAATGAATTTGGACAGGACTCAATAAAATCAATGACTGGTGGGACTTCCTCATTAATGACAATTTCTCAGCATACGTCTCACATACTCTGACTCCTACGTTCAGAAGTGTGCTTACTTCCTGCCAACAGAGCATCATACCTTGAGTTTAAGAGGGTGCACCCACCCCCACACTCCCCAGTAGCTACTATTCAAATTGAGTAAGTACATCTGGAAGAAAATAATAAACATTAAACAGCAAACTAATACAGTCCCCAGATTTACACAGACATCCATGCACTCATGTACGTAGAGTCTATCCAAGCACAGCAGGGATAAAGGAATATAGGACAAAAAGTATTCATTGCAGAAGGCCTCCTTGAAGATCAATAGACATGGTGAGTATTTACATCTGTTATATCTTACTGTGAGGGGTCCCCCTGTAAAAAAGATAGGTGAAAAAATCTTAACTATCTAATAATTCTGCGATGAAGGAAGAAGCCAGGGAAAATTAGAAAAAAAAATAACACTCCAAAAGATTAGTGCTACAGTAGCAAAATGTCAACGGAGGCCCCTTCCTTATGATCACAGTCTAAAAGGTGAAGCTATCAAATGACAGCCAAGTGGTGGCAAAAATGTCTGCAAAGGTCAAGTGCTTAAAAAAGGTACTGGAAGCAGCCATACTTGTGGTGCTGTGGCCATCATAAACTATGACCCTAGCAGAAACAAACACAACTCACTACCAACAAATTGTACCCAGCCTTGCCAGTGGCATACAGAAATAATGCTTTTCCTAGCCTAGTTGCAATGTCATGTTTCAGTCAGACAAATACTTTCCTAATATGGAAAGAGCTACAACTTTGTCTTTCATGAGCCTACACTCAAAAGGACAAGAGAGCTTTTTGCATGGCAGATCCATTATACAAGACTGGAATGTGGAAAAGTAAAGATTTTAAGTTCTAATGTGGCAAAGAATGATGATCTCTTGCCCATCCTACCTAAGGCATAAAACTCCTTGAACAGAGGCAATGTATTGTGGTCCTTCTTAGGGCCAAGGAGATCTTACAATTACCTGCTTAAGATATTTAATAAGGATTTTGTTCCATTCAGCTGGTGGTTTACAGACAACATCTGCTTTTCTGAAAACCACAGGGACAGAGTCCAAGTGCATCCTTGTAGCACAGACGTCATTCTTTGATAACTTGCTCAATAAACGGGATGACCTAACACACTTAGGTTCAAAGGTTCATAGGAAAGTGCTAGGCTAGCTGCCCTTGCAGGCCATTTTAAGCCTAGACATTTTCTCTTTTTGTGCTAGAAATAACCTACCCCCCATTTGGTTATAGATTGACCTTACCCACGCCATAGTTGATAATTATATATTACCACAATGAGAATTTCTGGGATCATACACCACAGATAATTTGAGAGGGTACAAGGGCCAGTACTGGGATACATTTTCTATTTTCCATCCACAGAACTAAGTTTTGCTTGAAAATAGGGAAGAACTTTGTTTTATGTAGATGGGGAGTCTATCCCACAGCAGCAGCAGCAGCAGCAGCAGCAGTATCCTAACAGAGACAGACCTGTCCTGCCAAACCATTCTGTTGATGTTGCAGAATAGGTTTAAATCCCTAGACTGAGTACTTTTAATGCCATTCGTGTTACTGATGTGCAGTAACTCCATTAGTAGTGGTTCAGAGGTTGCCCTGTGTAACAGACACAGGTCACCACTTAGCAGTCTGTAGGGAACTAAGTACAGTAACAGGACTTTGGGTCGGTCCCCATAGAACATATTGTTTAGGCATTGTATCCTTTTAGTAAGATATCTCTGTGGGCATTCCAATTGTTGCATGTGTCTGGACATGTACATACCAAAGGGGCATTATAATCAATGACTGGCCTAATGAGGGCTGAGTAAAAGGGGAACAATGACATCCCCTAGATCTAGACACAATCCCTTTGTTTATACACTGTATGATATAGAAGGGCTTTCTTACAACAGATGCATGTTGTTCAAAAGTTAGGTCACTCTCCACATAAGTTCCCAAATCCCAAATAACTGTATCAACTTTTTGAGGAATATTGTCAATGTAGTAGTTCCCTGGGGTAGATGATTTCCCAAAGGGTACAATAATGCATTTTTTGGCATTTAGTTTCAGTCCACAATTTTGGCACCAGGTTGAGACAAACTTTCCTGTAGGATGGCTAAGTCATTTGGGCATTCAATGACTGCTCCTGGCTTGCAGTCATCTGCAAACGTAGTGAGCCAGATTCCTTTGTTATTGGCTTTTATCTCAGAAAAGTAGATGCCAAACAGGAGAGGACCGAGCACAGAACTCCTCCTTCTTTGTTCATCAGATGCTCATTAAGCAGTTTCTTTGAGAAAGGAATGGGAGCCAGAGCACAGTCGGCAGCAGTTTTCATGAACCTCAGGGCTTCTCTCAAGAAAGGGTCATCTGGTGAGGATCTGCAGTGGGAGGACTCATTTTGCTTACTTGTCTCAGATTTAATGGCTATGCATCTTCAGACTCCTCTTGGGAAGTTGAAGGAAGATGGAATCTTCTCCCCCAAGTCATTCCATCAGAGGAAACTACTGCAAAGATGACATAGTATAGCATGTGTTGGGCACATGCTAAATGTTAGGGAAAAAGAAATCAGCGCAAGAGGCACACCTTCCAGGCTCGGCATGAAAATCTGAGAGGCCTACACTTGGGTCAGCAAAAGCATCAGCCCGTGTTTCATTAGGATATACTCTTGCATTTCTGTAGATGGTTCCCACTACAATTTGAACAACAGTCTAAAGTCTATGGTCAGTGGCACACACCCTGCTGCAGAAGAACATAGCACTCTTCAGACTGGGTCACTAGAACCTGCCTCACCATAACAATATCTGGGGAAGTTCTCAGTCCTCAATGCAATCATTCAGTTACATTCAGCTGATTCAAGGGGCCATTAGCCGGAATCAGTCTGTGTATATCACCAGATGCATTCTGCAAGATGCAAGCTCAGTTTTTATCTGCCTGAGTCCTCTTACAGTATGCAAAAGTGAAGGAATAAAGTGAACTCAAGAACCTGTTAGGTGAAGGTGAAGTTATGACATCTACAGACTGAAGAGCTGCTTCAGAAACAAACTTGCCCTGCAAGAAGGTGTGACCAAGACTTGCCCTTTACTTCTCTGACCTTCTGATGGTGCTTTAACAATTATATGGGATTGCATGCGGGACTCTGTCACTTATCCCCATGCTTTGTACTTTCTGTCACTAACAGTTTCCTCACAGTTAAGTAGATAAGGAATTTCTCCCTTCAACTTCTGCAGATGGATGGTTTGAATTGTTATTTATAGCAACAATTCATGCCATGCACCTCCTATGGCAAATACCAGTGTGGTTCCTAACTCCCAAGCAAAATTACTTTTCCATAACAAAAGTTAGGATGCAAATCCAAGTTATGCTAGTGATAGCAAAGAACTGGGGGCTCAATAGCTAGGTAAATTCTCAATGTAATGATATAAATGACAATGTACACAGGTGTTGGGTGACTGCAACCTCCATTTGTGAAAGCAAAGAAACTATGAAATAAAAGGAAAAAGAGGGCAAACCTAAACACAGACTTATCAAGGAGCGTCTCTGGTGTAAGATTCTATGGTAAGGGCAAGCCATTTAATCTCTATTTGTTTTACAAATTCACTAAATATGATAAATGGTCCCTTGATTTCTACTTCTCCTCCTCCTTCACAGTCTTTCAGAATACAACTTTTTGGGTGTTGATGAGCCACTCTGACAAAATGATAAAACAATTTGTGGCATTAAAAACTTGTAAAAAAAAAAAAAGACATAGCTGGCTTTTGAACTGATCCACGGAAATGAATGCACAGCAACTGCTTGTGCTGTAGAGGTTACATTTTATCAGCAAAACCTGTGTGGAAAAGGATGTCCAACGCTGAAACATTTAACAATGGTTTTTGTGAACAAAAAATCAACTAACATGCATTTCATCAAACAAGCAATAAAAAAAGAAAAAAATGAAACAGATGAATATAATTTGAAAAAGGAAAACTAACTGGATGACCTAACTGTATGACATTATTGAAGAATTCAGGGCTCTGTTCCCAGCGCTTGACTGCCAAATAAAACAGAGAGATGTAGACAGAATATGCCTTGCTTATCTTCAGGGCAGTCCTCAAGTAAGACAATACAAGCACAGATATTACATGCAAGGAGTGTTACACATTTACTTTAATACTGGACAAATCCACTAATGACAACAGATTGTATTTATTTATTTTATTTTACATTTGTTGACCAGGCTAGTCTAACTGGATACATGTCCATTTTCAGTAGAGGCCCGGGGAGAAAAGCTCCAAGATTAAACTAATGTAACAGGAATAAAAAGCAGTAAAGCAACATAAACTAAAACATGTTAAATACACTAATGCTGTAGGCTAACATAGTAGAAACTAGCATCAAAGCAGTAAAGCAACATAAAGCTAAAAATGATTAAAAACAATATTGCTGTAGGCTAACACAGTAGAAACTAGCATCAAAAGAAAACCATGTGTGCAGGTTTTGGAACTACAGTAGTTCTAGAAGCATATATCTGAGGTATATAGGTTGACATTTGTTTTGTAGAAGAGTAGGGAAGAGATAAAGATTACATTTCAGACTCGCTCACTCACTTTTTATATTCCAACTACCACTTCAACAGTTCTCACTACAAAACAGATTGCTTAACTGGAATTGCTTCCAGACAAAATTCTTCCTCCACTTTATCTCATCACTCTCCACTCCCAACAAACAGGGGACAAGGGCACAAACTTTAAAAAGCTGCTACAGAAAATCACTTGACTCACATCAATTATACAGCTAATCAAAACGTTTCCATCAAAGCAGTGCAAAAAATTATTTTCTTGTTTAATCTAAATATCATTCTCCAACATTTAGAGCTTTTAGAAGAAAAAGGTAAAAGTTCCTTGTTTAGTTAAACAGTTTGCTGATTCTTTGCTGATGACCTCAGGAGGTGGTGAAGGTTTCAATCCAAAACAAGCTCTTTCAAGCTGCTAATATTCAGGTACATTACCTTCTCTGAAACACATTTGGTGGGCTTCTTACCATTCACCTATCAACAAATTATCAAAGACAGCATGATATTTGGGGTGGGGTGTCCATCTGCATCATGCATAAATAATTCTGAAAACAAGGGTAGAAGAAACACATAATTGTCAATTCCATCACCAAAGGGAAGAAAGAGCCTGTTATGCTGGTATGCTATGCAAACATCTCCAGATTTCTTCTGGTTGCCATCAGATAGTTAAGAATGGTCCTGTGTTACCCAACAACAAAATGAAATGTCCATCATGAACACTTCCAAACCTCACATCACTGAACATAACTAGATTTGAAGAGGAATCTTCCTCTAGATGGAGAAATTTCAGTCACTTGTTTTGATTTTAATTTCTGCACCACTCTTTATACTTGTTCTCTGTGTTTCTACCAACCATCAGCCCCCTCCTAATAGTTTTCTGGCTCATTCTTCCCCAAATGGGGCAAAAGCTGATCAGAGTGATGGTTACAGAGGTAGGGGCAAATACAATTTGGTCCCTTTCCACATGCTGTTAAACATCTCAAAGGCAAGTTGCCTTTGCCCTAGTACCATGGGGTCTGGCTTCACATCTTCAGACAAAGGCCACACAAGTTTAAGGGGCTGGGCCTTATCTGCCCTCAGCCCAGAAAACTACAGAGCATCTCGTGGTGTAAATTATACTGACAAGAATTCTGGCTCACAGCTACAGGGTCCGGGGTTTAAGCCAGACCAACCACTGCCAGAGCAGAGTGTTGCATGTTCTTCTTGTGTTTGCATGGGTATTCCTGGGGTACTTTGTTTTCCTCCCAATGAACGTGCTGATTCACTCTTAAACTAAACTATCAATATATGTGTTGCATTTGCTCTTGTCTTTGCGACCTGAATCCAAGAAGGACCAGTTTACTTTCCTAGTAAACAAACAAAAATAAATAAATGAATAATGTCTCATAGCAATGCAAGTTTTTTTCTAACCCTAATCCACACACACACACACACACACACACACACACACACACACACACACGCACACACACACCTGAAATGCATATTGATAAAATGTGATGCCCAATACAAGCCCATGATGCCTGTATGCCACCAAGCATGCAATGATCTCCAGCTACACAGACACACACTGGTTGGTTTCTCCAACAATATATCATAGCCCTGCATTCTGACTCACTGTTCCCATATCTGCTGGGGGACAATGCAGTAATAGGTCAGTCAGCACAGCATCCCTGCCACCTGAGGCAGACAGTAGCCAATTACTCCCACTTCCATTCTCCAAATCCTCTAAAGTCCAAGCTATAAACTGATCCCAGGTCAGCTGGGTTGTAGTCAGGGCATTATCCCTCTGCTACACAAATCTGGCAACATCAGCACCACTTTGTGCGCTTTCTGAATGTCCTGTGCAGTAGCACAATTTATGGTAGATCCTAGACTGCATACATCAAACATTACATGAGACTGGCTTTGCCTGACAACACAAATAATTCAACCTATCTCTGTCCTCCTCCTATCAAACTCTCTGTCAGAGGGGAAAGCCAGATGTAAAATAGCCCTAGTGGGATCCAAAGGGGCAGGATGAAGGTTTTATCAAAATGTCAAGCTGTATCATTAGAGGAAATACATTCCATACTAATGAAGCACAAGCTATCATGCTTCCTCTATCCACTCTGAGCAAATTCATTTCAAGGTGGGAGTCACAGTTAGGTTTTCAGAGTTTCAGACCACAAATAAAACATTTAACAGCATGAGGAAACTAGTGATTGACTCACCTTACTATCTATTATACCAGTAGAAGACACTAGGAGCCAACTATGACACTTTTCCATCAGTACTATGCAAGATGACTTTTACTGCAGTGTCCCAGTAAAACATAGCACATTCTATATACAAATGTGTACATATCTATACAATCTAATACATTATACATATATATAATCTGTGTGTACTTATACACATATGCCTTACCCAAATCATCTGAAAATATATTGCAAAAGCACTGCCTAAGGCAACTGTACAGGTTTCATAATAGAATGCACTGATGTGAATACATTATGTAACATCTGGTGCATGACCTCTTTGGTTCTCTGAACCACAATCTCCCATTAGGAATGACTGATATAGTGACAGCCCTTCTATAACTAAATAACACATACAGAAAGAAAAAAATAAAGAAATGCTGTACTGGTCCACTAACACATCTGTGGATAACCTCCCTTTAGTAACAGAAGGATGACAGTTTCATACAGATCTGCCAACAGCAGTAGTGACCACAGGCATCTACCTTCTAGGGTGAGGGAACATTTCAAAGGGAGAATGATTCAAGGCACATGATCAAATTTAGAGGCCAACCTTCACATCAATGTCTTGGAGAAAAGGGCGATCCTCCTAATGTTGCAGGCACTTCAGAATGTCCTCCCCAAGGGTGTGATTCCCATACAGACAAACAACATGGCTGTCATTTGGTACACCAACAAACAAGGTGGAACCTGTTCTTACCACTTGTGTTGAGAGGCCATGTGTGTTTGGCACTGGTGATGTCTTCACACCACTTTATGACAGCAATGCAGGACTATCCTAACTCCTCATGAGTGGTCCTTCAACCTCATGGTGGCAACTTTAATTTTCAGCTGCTAGAGCCAACCTTACAGCAAACTTTTCGCTTCCCACCTCAACAATAAATGCAGCAGTTACTTTGCCCTAATCCCCCCACAAGGACAATTACCAAGGGACGCTTTGGTCCACAAGTGGACCAAATCTTCTTTATGTTTTTTACCCATTACCTCTCATGAACAAACTCATGCTGAAAGCCAAACAGTGCAAGGCCAAAGTAATCCTCATTGCCCCTACAAACATTGTTCCCCTTTCAATAGCCTCTACTAGTCCATCCTCCTTGATACTGGATCAGGTATCCAGATCTTCTATCTCACCTGTCCGGACTGCCTCCTCTAGATCAGACTACCATAAAATTAACCACTTGATTTCTTCAATTCTGACAACAGCTAGAGAAGTCTGGCTTCCCAATATGGTTCCTAAGATCATATTGGCTTCCCAGAAGCCAGCTACAAAAAAAGGTTTATCACAGCAAATGGAAAAGGATTTCTTCCTGGGTGGTAGCTAAAGGTTTGAGCCCTTTTCCACTCACATACCCTCCATCAAGGAGTTCTTATCTGAATTTTTTTTAAAGGTTCTAGTTATTCTACCATCAAAGTTCAAATGACAGCAAATTCAAATGTTTATACTCGGCACAATGATACTTCAGTGACCTCCTTTAAAATCTCAAAACCTTTTCTAAGAGGAACCTTTCTGTTGTGCCCTCTCATTGGAGATTTAGTCCCTCTACAGGATATTACCATCATGCTTCAAGCTCTGACTCAAACTCCCTTTGAATCTGAAGCCACAACGGATATCAAATATTTAAGTTAGAAAAATTTTTCTTAGTGATGATTACTTCTGCCAAATTTCGGAATTACAAATACTCTCATGTAAACCTCTCTATATGTTTTTCCATAAGGATGGGGTTTCCTCTCAGAACTAGTGCATCCTTCCTTCCAAAGGTAGCATCCAAAGGTAACAAACCAATCCACAGATTTACTAGTGTCCTTCCAAATTCTCAAACAAAGGAGAACACACACTACACACGGTAAATGTTTATCGTCAACTCAGGTTTTATCTTCATCGGACAAAACAATACAGGAAATCTGATTAACTATTTGGTGCTTTCTCAAAGTCTAAACTTAGTAAAGCTGTTGCAAATGTTACACTGTCTAGATGGCTGTCAAACTGTATTTCATTTGTCTATAATAATTTTGGTTTAAATTTACAATCCAAACCAAAGGCTCACTCAACTAGAGTAGTGGCTACCTAAATGGCCTTCTCCAAGAGACTACCTAGTGATATCATTTGGGCAGCAGTAACTTCATCCACTGTGCATACTTTTGCTACTCATTATAAACTGGACGTACAATCCAGGACTCTGCTCCTTCGGTTCACCCTTACTTGGGAATGTCCTTCCTTGATACCATCCAAAAGACAGCTTGGGAATCTGTCCCATATGCTGAATCAGATGAAAATAGACAACACCGGATACAAATATTATGTACTTACCATAACAATAGATCCATGTTGTCTTCTTTTTTGGCCTGTTCACCCTCCCCCCACTTCCATCCCCCTTGCCAAATTGACATACATATATAGAGCTTTGAAATGACTGAGTGGTTGCCATTCCACATCCTGTCTGTGAGCAGCACTGCCTGTTTTTTTTCCCAGTCACTTTTTCTAGACCGATTACATGCTTTCTAACATTTGTTCATAAATAGGTATAAGAACTCTAATAAATGGCAAACTCGATCTCAGTTATTAGAATGGAATTCAGTCAGGGCACTAGAACTGTGGAAGCTTAATGCCTAATATTACTTTAAGGCAAGATCATCACACCCTGAGGAGACAGAAAGAAAACAGTAACAAGGGTTATGTTTTTGGCATATTCCATTAATCCTGATGTTTTACCCATCTTACACTTTCATTGAAACAGCTCAACATTCTGTTTAGCGCTACCATAAAGGTACTTAAGCAAGACCCAAAGACACATTACATCATACTCTTTAACTGATCTACCCAACAATACATATATGGTCGCTTATGTAGCTCATTCATCTCTGTGCAATTCTTTTACAATTACATGAACTGCACTGACATTTTTAACTGCCTTAGTTACAGTTTCATCAAAATGTATTTATTTTACATTTGTTTACCGGGAATGTCCGACTCGGATAAGACCCATTTACAGCGGAGGCCTGGGGAGAAAAGCTCCGCATAGAGATTATATAAAAGCTTATGCAAGAAATTATACAAAAAATATACAAGACATACAGCACACCAGAATTTACATTCTATGCTCAAGACATACAAGTACACCTGAAGTTACATTCTATGTTGTTATAGCTGACATTTGTATTATACAATCATCTGATATAACTCCTTATTGTAGTGTAGACATTGTAGTTTCTCAAAGTAAGCTGAGGAAGGGTTTGTAGGGGGGGAAATTGGACACAAAAAGATGAGGTTAGAGATTATCTAGACACGAGAGAGAGAACATAGATTATGATGTGGTCATGGAAGACGAAAATGTATGACCAGAAGCTATTAAAACTAGTTAGCCTGGAGTCGTACAGGAATAAGCCAGGTGTCATTAAGATAATTTGTAAAAATCTTTTTGAATTGATTGGTATTTTTGTTGGTTCTGATGCTGTGAGGTAGTGAATTCCACCTTGTTGCTACATGATGAGAAACTAGCAAGTACCCTGCCGTATTAGAGGATTTGGACACTTGTAGTAGAGATTTATTTGTTGAGCGAAGACTTCTATTTTTGGTATGGGGCTGGAGAATATTTAGAAGGGCAGGGTTTTTTTCAAGTTGATATACTAGTTTGTGTGCTAAGGTTAATTGGTTATAAGATAGAAGTTGTGGGAGTTCTAACCAGGAGAGTTTTTTAAAGAGTGACAGTGCTGGGTATGATGTAGGTAGTCAGTTGCAAATTTAGCTATTTTATTGTAGCATGTTTCAAGTTTTATTACATCTGCCTTTTTAAGTTTGGTGAGAATTGGGGCAGCATACAGAAGTGTCGATAGAAGATGGGTTCTAGCAATGGCAACCCTAGAGGTGTTAGTTAATTTTTACTTCTGTAAAGAGTACCCATTTTTTTGTGAACTTTAATTGTTTGTGCTATATGTAGATCAAATCTTAAGTTGTTATCTATTATTACATCTAGTAGTTTTGTTTGTGAATCAGCATTAATATTAGTATTATTCCTAGCTGTAATGTAGAAGGTGCTGGGGGAGGGGATCTTGTGGGTTGGAAGATCATGAGTTTTGTTTTATTGGGGTTGAGTATGAGCTGATGGTTAGAGAGCCATAGCTCAGTATCTGAGAATGATTTTTAGGTTATATCAGGGAGGTGCTGCAGGTTATTAGTGGCACATACAAGTGTTTTTTTGTTATTATATTTATTTATTCATTGGCATTTGTTTACCATGATGGTTTGACTGGGCCCAAAGCCTCGATTCAGCAGAGGCCTGGACAGAAAAGCTCCACGTAAAATAAAAACATTAGCTTTACAAAAGGTCACAGTAAGAGATAGCAATACAATTCCAATAAAAAAACATTACTACAAGTTATCAATAATGAGTAGGCAGTCTTAACTATTAAACCAAAAGCAGAAAGAAATAAAATATACTGAACATAAACTACACTGAATTAGAGCTACAACAGTACATACGAGAGATGGAGATATGCTCTAGAGAGAAGAGGAATGAAGGTCAGCAGGACTAAGACAGAATATGTGTGCGTGAAGGAGAGGGAGGATAGAGGAATATTGAGGATGCAAGGAGTAGAGGTGGTGAAGATGGATGAGTTTAAATATTTGGGATCAATAGTTCAGAGTAATGGTGAGTGTGGAAGAGAGGTGAAGAAGAGAGTACAGGCAGGATGGAGCGGGTGGAGAAGAGAGTCAGGAGTGATTTGTGACAGATGAGTACCAGTAAGAGTGAAAGGGAAGGTCTACAAGAGGGTAGTGAGACTAGCTATGTTATATGGGTTGGAGACAGTGGCATTGACAAAAAGGTAGGAATATTTGCTGGATGTGGCAGAGTTAAAGATGTTAAGATTTGCACTGAGTGTGACGAGGGTGGACAGGATTAGGAATAAGTATATTAGAGGGTCAGCCCAGGTTGGAAGGTTTGGAGACAAAGCCAGAGAGGCAAGATTATGTTGGTCTGGACATGTTCTGAGGAGGGATGCTGAGTATATTGGGAAAACGATGCTAAGGATGAAGCTACCAGGTAACAGGAAAAGAGGAAGGCCTAAGATAAGGTATATGGATGTGGTGATAGAGGACATGCAGGTGGTTGGTGTGACAGCGCAAGATGCAGAGGACAGGAAGAAATGGAAACAGATGATCCGCTGTGGCGACCCATAACGGGAAAAGCCAAAAGAAGATGATGATGATGATAGTACATACATATCTCATTATCTCATATACATTGTACACGTTATAGGCCTTGAATGGTCAACAACAAGAGAGAGGAGAGAGTACGAAAAATGTATAAGACCATCTTCTTTTATATTATTTACTACTGCCAGATTCAGACGGTCAATCAAATACAAATCCTACAGTGCCCCCCCCCATATGATTCCATAGTACACTTTTTGACAACAAATTCTAAAAATGTTAGTGGAATGCTATTCACTGAATTCTGCTAAGGAATAAAGCACTATTAATGTATGTGTATCAAATATGGTGATACCCCAATTACAAAGACTTCTTATATACAGTCACTCCCATCTGGATATGCAGTTAGGAATTAGCAAAGAAAATTAAGATTACAAGCTCTTAGTAAGCAGCTTCCTATAGATCTTGGAGTTAGTATATATATATTAAGTGCCGGGTGTGTGAGGTTGCATCCCTCACACTGGAGGTTCACAGTGTGACTTATGCCCCTGTAAAGACACTTTTAATGTGTAGCAGCCAACCTGCATTAACAATAACTGTGCTATAAAATGCAGAGTTCATGACGCACAAGAATACTGGTGACATTTTCTTCTTTTCCTGGACTGAATAGTGGCACATGGACCATTGTGTTGCCGAAACACATTCTGTCTTTCATAACTTATTTCAGTGGTTAAAATTGTTTAGTAGGCAACATGTTCAAAAATGCTAATCAACAGTATAAATGCTGCTGAACTATCTACTTTCATGTTATACTGTAATGTGATGCAAACAAAAAAGTGCACCATGAAAAGGACACCAGCCAGAAACACTGGTTAAGTTGGACAACAGTTACCACTTTCCAGCCTATTAGAAAAATTAGTTAGCTGGAGTACATGTACTATCCAACGATAGCTAAACACCTTGAGAAGCAAGACCTTCTTTACCTGACTAATTTGATATACTTAAATTATGCTCATTCCTACAAAGAACGTGGAAGAACTGACATCAATTTTTATGCTCCATTCTGCTGCAAAACACATTATAACATGGCTTAAAGATCGCAAGACAGGTGTGAAAGCAATGACTGAAAACCCCTCAGTAACAATAATCATACACAGATGCAAGACGTATTTTTTATCTACCCGGCCAGTATGTTTTAGAAATAATGCAATGACCTGTACCTGAGATTAAGTAGTACAGCATATGTCAAACTAAAAATTAACTGGTTGTTTTGACAAGAGATTTTTAATAAATATACAAAAAACAGTTTTTTAACTCCTTTACCGAATTATCACTGGTGACATATATAATATAGTCAATCCAGCATTATACAAATTGTTCAATTCATGCCTTCTCTTAAACCTCATTCCTCTTCCAAAACATTTTTCTGCATGTACCGTTCCCACAATTTTCATTTTTTTAATGTAATTTAGTCCTATGCTTTTTTAAAGATCCCACTTCCTGTTCTTTTATCTCAGTTACAATATTCACGACTTCAAGTATGGTTGGTTTACAGTTTGATTTTCATTTTCTAGCAAGTTTAAATGTTTTGGCTGCCAAGAAAGCAATTAACAAGGACCTACTATGTCTAAGCAATCCAAATCCTGTATCCCACTTAAAAAAAAAAAATAATTTCCTTAGTCGCACTCATTTTATTGCCCAGCACTCCTGACATAGTACTCTGTAAGAAATTTTTAAAGTCTGCCAACTCATTACACTTCGAAAACAAATCCTCCCAGGAACTTCTTTGTTCACCCATTACACCTCCAACATTTGCCATCTCCCTGAGGAAAAATTCAAAAATTCTTTGGAGTCTGCTTGGGGTATAAAAGTACTTATGCAAACACTTCTTCCATGCAAAAATCCTAAATGTTCTAGACTTTTTTGCATATCTGGGAGCCATCCATCCATCCACAAGCCCTTTTCTCATTTTTTGCACATGGGATCGGGGTGTCACTTCCCCACTGACAATCATCTACAGCCAAGGTTTACACTGCTGGGTGGCAAGCCCTGCCGCAGTAACTCTTCCACACCACACACTCATGTGCACACACACACACCTATGGCCAATTTAGTGTGGGCAATCCACCTACTGCATGTCTTTGGAATGTGGGAGGAAACCCATGCAAACACGAGGAGGACATGCAGACTCCGGAAAGAAATCACCCTAGCTGAAAATCAAACTGGGGAACCTATTCCTGTCAGGCGACAATGCTATCCACTGTGCCACTATGCTCTCTCATTGTTTCTTTGTAGATTGCTTATCTAATCTCTCTTTACAATCTTCAACATTTTGTATGCTCTACTAATTATCCCTTTTTAACAGCAGCTTCTATTCTAGGTTCACATAAAAACTCAACCAGTGAGGATCTTTGATCTTTCACTTGGAATTTCCCTATCCCTTTCTCTTTGCATGTACTCTGATAACAATACTTTTTAAGCAAGGCAATCTCTAGCCTGCAGTCCAAATGTCTTCTTGGCCTCTTCCCATTCTATTACATTACCCAATTATTTGTTCCCAGTACCTTGGTTCCTTTGCCAGCTTCCTCCAGTATATTCCAGCCCCTCTTGCATGTTTTCTTTACCCCTAATTGAAGCCATCCCTATCGGCAGAATCTCCTTTCTCCAGTCCTGTGTTGGCTTTGTTTTTAGTATACTTCCTGCTACTTTATGAATATAATATTCTGCATGACTGTGGTTACTCTTCTTAAGGATCTGCATCCAAAATCTCATTCTTTCCATATTTCTTTAATTTCTCTTGTGCTTCATCATCATCATCCCTTTCTACTTTGAATTTGTAGCTTCCTGGTTTTGTTATAGTAACCAGCTTTTATCCAGCTAACAATTCCTACTCCGTACCATGATTACAAAATATTTATGCTTATAATGGCTAAAAGAATGGCAAAGGTGTTGCCATAACTGATAGGCATGGATCACTGTGGCTTTGTGAAGGGGAGGCAAATATATATATATATATATATATATATATACAGAAAATGAAAACTTTGATTCATGTCAGAATTATTGATACGAATCATAGTTTTTAGTTTCTTGTTTTACAGCTTTCTGAAGAGAATAAGAGAGGGGGTGACATCAAACTTGAAATGAATGTCTAGAAATAGACTGGGTATTGAAATTGCAAGCTCACAGATACCCTGGACTTAATGATAATGTTCCTTTAAGGACTAAATTGAAATCAAGACCACTGAATCATTGAGTGCTTCAGCTGTGTAAATATATGATTGCTTTTTACTTGTTCTTGTTTTACTGTTGGTTTGAAAAAGCACTACTTTAGTGTGAAAGCACTTACCATTTTTTTATAGATATTTTTTGTTTTGTTTACGTCCATTAAAGTTTTAGTGTGTTTGAACCGTGTTTAGCTGGTTACATTTGTTTGCACTTTTCTGATTTTATAATCATGATTTACAAATGAAGTGGGCCTATATGAAGCTGGATCTGATGGGTCTTTACTGCATTTAGATATTGCAGCCACCACAGCTTTTATTCCTATGATGTTGGTGTTTGTCCTCCTTTTACAATACTGCTAAACAAAATCTTCCAGATCTTTCACTATCTTCCCTCCTATCTTCCAAATTTCCATGGAATGCCATACATTCCTGAAGACTTTCTTGCAGATTGGTTTATATATCATCATTTTTATCTAATCCTCCTATCTTAACTAACTGATGAGCTTCATCTACCTCTGACCTTCGCATATTTAAGTCTTCCATAACATTTCCTCTTGTGCTTTTTCTTGATTTCCCCACCTCTCTACTTCAAACAAATGTTCATAAAAATTCTGAACGATCTCTAATACCACTATAGGAACTCTGGTTATTTTTCTTGTTACAGACTTCCTAAAAGTTTGGCACTAACCCTTTCTACTTTTTGTAGCCTAAGTCATTGTGCTAAAAATATTTTTTGTGCTCTGGAGTTATCAAAAACAACTGTTTAACAACAGTCTTTTTTCTAAACTCATGCATATTATCCAGGTACTCCCTTAGTTTCTCTTTAGCACTCTGCAAATGTGGCTCTTCCTGTTCTGTGAGATTCCCCCTTCTCAGTAATACTTTAACCCCCTCTAAATAATTGTTGTTACTTTTTAACCATATCTCTTTTTCCTTTATTTCTGACCCTTTCTTAAACTCCACTTTCATTTTATCCCACTCACTTTCTATAATTTTGCAGTACTTTATCTTTCTCTAATAACTCCCAGATAATTTCCACTACCTATTCCTTAACAGTTTTATCAAAGGTACTGAGCATTTGTTAAATGACTACAACATATTTAATGATCCATGTGTAATTCTGTCAGTGCAAATATCCATCATTAGCAAATTTCTACCAAGACTGTTAAATCGCAGCAGTAGGGCTCTGTCAGAATGTTTTTCTCCAATGTCTTTCATGACAGGAGCTATTGGGAGCAGGAGTCCTTATTTAATTTCTTTAGTTTATTTTTTATTTTTTGTTTCAGCTGGTCACACTGCGTGTCTTGATAACAGCCGAAAAAACAGAGCTGTACTGTCTCTCTGAAAATAAAACCGTTCCAAGCTGCTCAGCTATGTATTTGTTTTCATTTGTATTACCAATTTTAACATTTGCTGCTATTGAAGTTGCCTGTTGGAGATTTGTTCTACTTCAACATAGATCACTTGCCTTAAGAAACATAGAGCTTTATGACCAAGCAATGATTTAAACATCTGAAAAGATAAGTTGCTACCAAAGGGTGCATCTCTTCAACAGTAAATGATTGTTAAGCCTGTTTGTCCTGAGGCTTTTTTGATGGCCTAAAATTCAGTTTATAGTTGTGGCTGAGGTGCAGGCTTCGCCATGGTTTGCATGTAGACTTTTAAGCAAGAGATATGTATTTAATGTTTCTAACAGTGGGTTTACTGGACTGTTTAGTTTATGTCCAAATAGCATAACTACAGTTTGCTCACTCAGTGTGATTTATAACTTGCTTACTGCACTGGCTATGCAGACTAAATAGATACTTGTAAAAGTTAAGTAATCTGTCATAGTAAGTAAACTAAACTGTTACTATACCAGCAGATACAGTTTGAGTAACCATCTCAGTTCCCTGTAACTGAACTATACCACATCCACTGAACTAATGCTTGAAACTGGAGCTTACCTCATTATCTCCAGAGCTTCCTTTCTCCGTCCATAACTGATCCATGCAGAATTATCACTCCACTAACTCAACAGCTAAATCTTGACACTTTACAACACATGCTTCTAGCATCTTTGCTAGTACTTTGCAACACAGAATTGTTAGCTTATAATTCCAAAGAATGTTTAAACTATTCACATTTACCTACACATATGCAAACAAGAGTAGATATATACCACACCTTCTGACATTCTGTACACAAAAAGATGGGAGAGTCTGAGACACTACACTGGTTTACGGAAACAGTAAATGACATCACAGAAGGAAAAACAATGACAAGAATCAAACTCTATCACCTCTGTTACCCCATACTGCTATGAAGCGGTTTCTTTGCTTCCTTTGGGAGAAGGTGGGAGAGCTGAACTGCATTAGTGTAATTAATTTTAATAATACCTATTTTAGGAAGCTGGAAACCAGGCTAAGGTAATTCCATATCATCTTTTTTTTTCCAAACACCTTGACTGAATTATCACTTGTGACAGAGGCAAATTTACATTTACATAAAAGTGATCAAACTACATTAACATGACAAACATTATACTTCACGTGTATTTCTATATATCATATAACCTAGGCAATATTACATCCATTATTCAATTCCTGCCCTTTCTTTAAACAATAAGCATCTTTATTAAACCATCACTTACTTACTACATAGGCAATCATACATTTATATTTAAAAAAAAAAAAACACACCAACACAATCTTAGTTGCAAGCATTTTACATCACAAACCATACTGACACACTCCCAGTTGCAAACATTATACGTCACTTATAATCTACCCAGCCATTTTCAGTCAAACATTACATAGCTCATTTAAGTCCTGCCTTCTTTTAAACCTCATTCCTCCCCTGTATGTATTGTTCCCACAATTCACATTTTTTCCTATGTAGTTTGCTCCTACCCTTTTCTAAAGATCTCAATTCCAGTTGTTTAATCTTTGTTACTATAGTCACTACTTCCAGTATAGTTGGTTTAGCTTTTGATTTCCATTTTTTAGTAACTGATTTTTGGCAGCCCCATTATTAGACACAGCAGGGCCTTACCTAGTCTAGGCAATTCTGATTCTGTATCATAGCTCAGAAAAATCATCTCCCTAGTCAGACCAATCTCTCCACCCAGCATCTCCGACAGTACATCCTGCAGGGAATCCTTAAAATCTGACAATTCACCGCACTCCCAGAAAAGATGTTCCCAATTGCCTCTTTCATCCCCCTCACACTTCCAACATTTACTATCTGTCTGAGGAAAAATTCTCTGGAGTCTACTTAGGGTATAAAAATATCTGTGTGAACATTTCCAAGCAAAAATTCTAAAGCTTCTAGATTTTGTTGCATATTTGGGAGACCTACATATATCCTCTCATTGTTTCTTTGTAAATTGCTTATCCAATCTCTCTTCCCAATCCTCCTAAGCTCCTCTGATGGATTCTTATAGTTATCGTGTAATATTTTATATGGCCTACTAATTATTCTTTTTTTTTAATGCCAGTTTCTGTTCTAGATCCTATTAAAAACTCTACCAGTGCTGGTCTTTCATTTAGGACCCCCTATTTCTTTCCCTTTGGTTATACTCTGATATCATTCCCAGATAGGGGATAGGCAATCTCTAACCTGCAGTCCAAACAAATTATTGGGGTTTTCCCATTCTATCATCTTTCCCTCTCTAGTTATTTGCTCCCGATACCTCGGTTCCTTTGCCAGTTTTCTCCAATAAATTCCAGCCCCCTCCTGTCTACTGTCTGTCTCCCTAATTGCAGTCATTCCTATCAGCGGAATCTCCTTTCCCCATTACCATGTTGGTTTAGTTCTTAGAATACTTTCTGCTACTTTATGTATATAATATTATGCAGTATAGTATTATTATTCTCCTTAAAGGCCTGCATCCAAAAAAATCCCAGTCTCTCCTTGTTTCTTGAGCTTCCCTCATGTTTCATTATCATCCCTTTCCACTTTTAATTATAGTTTTCTGCTTGTGCTATATATAAGAGTCTTAAATGTGTAGCTCTGAAATACCCCTTCAAATTGGGTAATCCCAATCTGCTCTGTTCTACTGAAAGAATCGGCTTAACCCACTTGACTCTTACTGTCTTCTCCTCCCAGATAAAGCCCTTCACATCTTTATTAACTGCTACCAACAACTTCTCCTCTGGTTGATAAAAATATGCCTGACCTGTGTATAAGACTAAAGGGATTAAAAAACATTTTAACTGCTTGCATCTTACTATCCATATAGCAAAGCTTCAATTTTCTCAATTTTTGTATTATCTTTTTAGTCTCTTCACACATATCCTTAGCTGCCACACTAGAATCATTTTTAATCCACACTCCTAAATATTTCATTTGATCATGTCCCCATAAATATGTGTATTCCTGAACCACTTCATGTGTGGGTAATTAATTTACCACTATTGCCTTTGTTTTAGCTTCATTAATTTTGTATCCTGAACAGATCTGAAACGTCTCAAAATGTTCCACAACACTGTAATGTCCTTTTCTGGTTTTGTCAGGTATCTCCAAATAAAGTCAGCTTTTCTTGACTACCATACCAATTATATCCTTGAATTTCTGAGTCCCTTATTTTCTTTGCCAGTGGGTCTAAATATAATATAAATAATAAAGGGGAAAGAGGACACCCCTGCCTGGTTCCTCTGCTCAAGCAGAAATAGACCCCACCCACATTAATTTTTGACACCGATCCCTCATATATTCCCCTAATCAACCTTATAATTTTTTCAGGAAATGCAAATGTTTCCATTGCCCTGTTCATAAAGTCCCAGTTTACTCTATCAAATGCTTTCTCTGCATCAAGACCCACCACCACCAATGGTATTTTCTTACATTCTGCTTCCCTCTGGGTCATCAGTGTTCTGTTAAGGTTGTCAAATGTTTGCCTCCCCTCTATAAAACCACACTGAACCATATCTATCAGTTTTGGCATTAATTTTGCCATTCTTTTAGCCATTATAGACAAGAACACTTTATAATCATGGTTTAGTATTGAAATGGGCCTGTATGAAGATGGATCTGAGGGATACTTACCCTCTTTAGGTATTACAGCTACCACTGCTTTTTTCCAGGATGGTGGTGCTTCTCCTTCTCTTAAGACACTGTTAAACAAAACCTTCCAGATCTTTACCACTTTCTTTCCTCCTAGCTTCTAAACTTTCACAGAAATACCATCTATTCCTGGGGACTTTCCTGTAGATTGGTTAACATCACAATTTTTGTATCTCATATCCTCCTATCCTGTTAGTAATTGAGCCTCATCTACTTCTAATCTTGGCATATTTAATTCTTCCATTAACTTTCCATTTGTATCTTTTCTTGATTTTCATATTTTTCTGCTTTATAGAGATTCTCATAGAATTTCCAGAATATTTCAAATATCTCTACAGGTTCTTTTGTAACCATATTTGTTATAGGCTCCATAAGTTTGGCGACAGCCCTTTCTACTTGGTGTTGCCGGAGTCATTGTGCCAAAAGTTTTTGTGCTCTAGTCTTATCAAAAAACAGTTGCTTAACAGCAACCTTTCTAAGCGTGTGCATATTACCAAAGTAACACCTTATTTTCTGCCTAGCATTCTGCAGTTGATCCTCTTCTTTTTCCTGTGAGATTCCCCCTATTCTGCAATACTTTAACATTTGTTAGTCCCTCTAAATAATTCTTGTTACTTCTTAACCATAGCTCCCTTTATTTCCACTCTATTTTTAAACCCCGCCTTAAGTTTATCCCACTCTCTAGCTATATTTTCAGAAGAAATGTCTATCATCTGTAACAACTCCTGAATAATCTCCATTACCCATTCCTTAAATTTCTCTCTTTTCAACACAGGTGGGAAAGTGCAAATGTCTTATTTTTATTTTATTACCCTGTGTTTTTATTTTAACTATTATCGGCACATGATCTGATATAGTTATTGGGTGGGCTATCAAGACCTTCAATTAAAAGCACATGTTCCTGTGAAATGTAAATTTTGTCTAGCCTAGTCCAGTTTTTATATCTTGGGGAATAAGATGTAAATTCACTCCAAACTCCTATTACTGAATTCACATCTTCCATGCCAAATATTTTCATAGATTTCTTCAAAAATCTACCTTCCCTTGTTACATTTTCCCCTCTGGGCCACCCCAGATACATCTTCATTGTTGCAAATCAAATTCCAGTCGCCACCTATAAGTAATATTTCTTACTGACAACTGATTATTTCTCCCAGAATTTTCTTAAGCTCCATTATAACAGTTTTAGGTGGAATGTACATATATGACAGTGTAATCCTCCTCCCTTGACAGTAGCCCCTTAGCACTATAAATCTGCCATTATTATCTTTTTTATCTTATTTTATCACTATTGGAACTCCTCTTGCAACTAATATAAATACTGTTCTTTTCCTTTGTCCCAAGTATTCTGACGAATAACCATCCTGAAAACCACTCTTTATCAAATTAACATATTCAGTTCTTTCTAAGTGCATCTCCTGTAACATAGCTATTAGCCCTGTACATTATTTAATATAATTCACTTGTTCACTATATATACTAGACTTTCTTGTCTGTATTTATCTGTGAGGCAGTTTAAATTTAAAGAATTAAAGAAAGCATCACTGTATTCAAAAGTTATTATTACCACCTTTTATGTATAACAACTTTTTTGTTAAATGTCTTATTTCCAGCTTTTGTGTTACATGCATACACTGTTTGGCAGGTTAAACGTTTATACAGTTGTTTCCTGTCATATACATTTGAGCCTATGTCACATCTTATAATACTTTTTGTTTTATTGAAAGCCCTCAAAAAAAAAAACCACACACATGCCAATACCCTCCTAAAACCTATTAACCTAATACTAACACACAAAACTATGTACACCTTCAAACATTGAAGTATTAACCTCCTAACAGGAACAAAAGTCCTAAACCTACAGGAACACACTCAAACTTGAGTTAACCTAAAAGAAAGGTCAACCATGCTAAGAAGCATGGTGCAGCCTGTGCTTCTACTAAGTGCTGATTGGTTTTGTCTTATCTTTACAGCTCTCCCACTTTAATTTCTCCAAATCTTTTGGGTTTCTAATACCATGACAGGAATGGACCCCATTCCTAAATCAAAGTACGATTAAAGTTCATGAAATTAGTACTGTTTCACTCTTTGATGTCAGCCAAACGTGCTCTTCGCAGCACCCTCAATGTCCCCACTAATGACTCCCTCTGCAATTTGTATGGAGTTACATGTGTTGGTAGCATGTCTAAATATGACTAGACTCCTTTTTATAATACCCATTGCTCCTGCTACTATTGGAACTATCTGGGTATCTTTCTTCCACATTGCTCTCATTTCTGCTTGCAAATCCTGATATTTTATAACTTTGTGTCTCTTTGTACGTAGGATACTGTAGTCACTGGGTGTGGTGATTTCAATGATCAATGCTAATCTTGTCTTCTTTTCTTGGACCACTATATTCGGTTTTCTAGTATCTACATCTTTTGTACTGTTGGTAATGGATAATCCCATGTGATGTAGGCTTCATTTTCTATGATGCTTTGTGGCTCATGTTTCCACTGTTTTTCAGCCACTTCAGTACTATGTTTGCACAATCCCCAGTGCAGCAGTCTTGCCACATTATTATGTCTTTCAGTATACAGTCCTCCTGCCGTTGGTACGTCACAACCAGCAATGAGGTGTGCGACAGTTTCCAATTCGGTTTTATAAAACTTACATTTGTCTGTTTCTCCCACATGTTCAATGGACTTTGTAAACCAGCGTGTACATAGCCCACTGTCTTGGGCCTCTAATATTAAACTTTCATCTCTTGATTTAAATTCACCTCTCCTTAGCCATTCCTGCATTCGTTCCTGATCAACATGAGGTTCTGCTAGAACTTTTCTATACTTGCAACTATATTTATGCATTTTCCACATTTCTTGCCTTTTCATCTGGTTCTTCGCCTTATACTCTCTCTTTTTTTTTGGCAGATTCAGTTGCTGCCTGATTTTTCTCTACTTCTGGATTGATTTCAGTTCCTGCTTGTCGCCGATATGCTTCTGCTAGGTTAAGCAGACCCACAATTGAAGATCTATACATGTAATAAATTTCAAGGAGGCCCGTCCCTCCTTTGGAACGGGGAATATATAATCTTGGGACGCACTGATTTTTATAGATCTTTTGGTAAGCATGGAGCATCCTTTTTGTTTTAATATCTAATCTATCCAGCACGTTTTATGGCCAATCAATCACTCCAAAACTGTAAGTTAGGAAAGGAAGAGCAAATTGGTTTACAGCTTGGATTTTGTTCCTAGATGTCAATGATGTTTTCAAGATTAATTTAAGTCTTCTAAAGTTTTCCTTACTAAGTTGTATTCATATTTGTTCATGTTTTATTGCTGATCCTTCATCAATTCCAAAGTATTTATACACTCCCTCTTGCTCAAGTTCTTTTATATAACATTCTTCTCCCAAACTGATGTTTTCCTGGTGCTGCAGTTTTCCTGCTTTAAAGGTTGCTTTTGCACATTTATCAATACCAAATGACATTCTAATATCATTTGAAAAAGTTCTGACAACCTGCAGTTGTGCTTTCAGTTCCTCATCTTCTTCTTCTTCTTCTTCTTTCGGCTTTTCCCAGTTAGGGGTCACCACAGCGGAGCATCTGTCTGCTCATGATTGGCAGTGGAGTTTTACGGTGTTGAGTTGCCAGCCCGGCGCCCAACCTTCCACAGAAGGCACACACACACACGCACACACTCACACCTAGGGCCAATTTGGAGTGTCCAATCCACCTACTGCATGTCTTTGGGATGTGGGAGGAAACCGGAGTACCCGGAGGAAACCCACGCGACCACAGAGAGGACATGCAGACTCCACACAGAAGGCTCCCCAGCTGAGAATCGAACAGAAGAACCTCTTGCTGTGAGGTGGCAACGCTAACCGCTGCACCACCGTGGCCGCCCCTTTCAGTTCCTCATCTGATAAGCTAGAAAGTTTTAAATCATCGACAAAGAGAAGAAGACAAGTCTTTAGACTTTGCTGTTTTCTAGTAGCCAATTTATAGCCATGGCCTAAACTGTTAAGTAGACAGCTTAATGGATTAAGGGCAAGGCAGAATAGCAACGGTGACAGAGAGTCACCCTGGAATATCCCCCTCTGAATTTCTATTACTGGGATAATAATTTGTCCTTTATCATGGCTTAATTGCAAAGTAGTGTGCCACTCTTTCATGGTCATTGTAATGTAGTCGATCAGTGTGGGGTATATCTTATACATTTTTAAGCACTCTTTTATCCATGAATGTGGGATACTATCAAATGCTTTTTTGTAGTCAATCCATGCCATACTTAGTTTCTTCCCCTTTTTATAGTTCTCCACTATGACTTTCTTTAACAAATGATTCTTTGTTCCATATGACTTTCTTTTATTGCACTTTTGTTCTACTGCCATAATTCAGTTTTCTTCTAAATGACTGTAAACTCTGTCAGCATCAATTCCTGTGTATAGTTTATAAGTCGGCGGAAGGCAAGTTATTGGTGTATAATTTTTGGGGTAGCTTGCCACCTGAGAAAACCCCTGAAAGTTTGCAGAGAACATTAACTATCTTGGGAAAGTCCCTGAATCCTTTCAGAGAACATTATCTACTTTGGGAAAACTCCTGAATGCTTTCACAGAACATTATCTCATAGCTAATTTCACTTTTCTTTTCCTCAGCTAATCACTCTCCACCAGACTGTAGCCAGTTTCTCTTTATCAGAGTGTCTCCATGGAGACACGAGAACCAGGCAGCCAATTTCTCTTTATCAGATTGTTTCCATGGAAGCATGAAGACCAGCTGCAGGACTGTTGCTCAGCATGCATGTATTTGATAGATAAAAGCCTCAAAATATTCAATGTTCTTTTTTATTTACTTGCTGTCTCTTAAAACTTGTTACTAAATCAATCTAAGATCTTTAATCCAGTCATTTCCCCATGTAAGAATGAGAAAAGGCACACTCATTTTTCCTTTATCATGCTTTTTAACCAGACTTGCTTTTTTTAATACATTGCAGTGCCTACATTTCTTAAATCTGAAAAAGAGAGAGAAAAGGAAGAAAGAAAAGGGAAAAAATGAACAGCAGCACCTGTTTACAATCCCCATTACACTTAAAAACAACTGAAAAAATATACTTTGTAGCATGCAAAGAAAACTGCATGCCACAAAACTGGTATTATTTAAGAAAAAAATATTTACTCACGGTTAGCTTTCTCCCTCCTTTTCCCCTCCCAAAAGCACTGTACAAACATTAATGACATGAAGTAGGGCATATGCTTTAGAGTCCCCCACAAGTCCAACAAATTCTAAAAAAGTCCAATATTTCCAGATTTTCTTGTTCTGTCAGATTTCACGAATATAATTCATGCACTGTAATCCCATATTGTTAAAGGTTTTATTACTGTTCATCTCTGAAATCCTGTCTCTGCTTCATTTCCAACGTACTCTCTATTCTTCTAGTCAACTCTCATGCTCCCTTCCTTCTCTCCAACATTTTCCACTGAAACATTTGAAAAGGTTTCATAGGTACAATCCCTCTGTAGTCTTTATTACCAGAAGAACAAGAAGCAGAATCTCCTTCTGTTTCACGGCTTACTTTTTGTTGAACAAACTTTTGTATTTCCTCCTTAGCATGTACTTCATGAAAAAATGATTTTGTCCCCGGGTAAGAATACCTTAAAGACGCTGAGTACAGCAGTTTGAATCTCAAATCTGCTTCTTGACATTCCCTGAATAGTGGAATACATTTGCTCCTCTTCTGTCTGGTGTACAATGAGTAATCATTCTCCACAAACACTCTGCTGTCTCCCACTTTTAGTACTTTGTCCTTCTGCCACAATTTTGTCAGAATTATCTCCTTATGCTGGTAGGATTGCATCCTTACTACTAAAGGTCTAGGTTGCTTTATTATAACCAGGTTCAGAGCATACACAAGATGTGCCCTTTCTACCAATAACTCCTGCTGTGGAATACTAGTCCAGTTGCTTATATGTACTTTTATAAAATTAATACAGTGTTCCTTCCAGTTTCTCTGGTATAGTTGAAAATATCAGGTTTTCCCGATGTACTCATCCTCTAATTCTATTATTTTTTTAAACATCTCTTCCTGAGCAGTCTCACATTCAGCCAGCCTTTTCTTTATTTCATACTCTGATTTTTGCAGTTTTATCATCTCATCTGAATGTCTATTTAAAGCTTCTTCCATTTCCAGCCTTTTGTTTGTTCTGATGTACTCCATCAGTGTTTTATTTTAACCAAGTATTTATGTATTTGTCTTATATCTTCCTGTAGGTTACTGGAAATCATGTCTGAAGGTTGCATTGCCTTTTGCTTTACAGCTGCAGAACTTTTCCCAGTTAGTGTTTCTTCCTCACTTTTTGTAGCTGATTTTTCCAGGTCTTCTGTATTTCTTTATTCCTGGCATCTTAGGCAGTGCACTAACTAGCCAGTTACTGAAATTTATCCATAAACACAAGTCTGCTGCCCTTCTATGCTGAGTTTGTGTTTTCACACTGGTAGAACTAGAAATAAGCTGCTACTCAATGTGCAGCCATCTCGAAAATTCCATATAATCATCTTTGACAGAAAACAAAATGCAGGTGTAAAATCATGAAATCAAATCCATTACAGTAGGAAAAGACTGCCAACGAGCCTAAACAACATGTCCTAAATGAACCAGACTCAAAGCCCTATCACTATACTCGGTACTCCACAAACTGCTAAGAGGTGACCTGTGTCTGATAATAAAGACATCCTCTGACCCCTTACTGATGGATTTACTGCACAACAGGAAGTTAAATGGCATCAGAAATAATTAATCTAGGGATCTAAATCTCTTCTACTACATTGACAGAAAGGTTTGGCGGGACAGGTATCTTGTAGAGGATACCGGTGCTCTGGAACAGACTTTCTATCCACATTAAACAAAGCTTACCTCTATCTACGTTCAAGCACAACTTGGTTTTATGGATGGAAAACAAATAATTTACCCCAGGACTGCCCCCTGCACTACTAATGGACAGACCCATGCATAGGTCCACTCAAATTATCTATTGTATAATCCCAGTTATTACCATAATGGTTAATATATAATTATCAGATATGGAATGGGTAACACCAATCTCTAACCAAATGGGATAGGGTAAATCAAGCAAAAAAAAAAAAAAAGAGAGAGAAAGAGAAAACTGGCTAGACGTAAAATGGCCTGCAAGGGCAGCTAGCCTAGTACTTGCCAAAGAAACTGTGAACCAACATATAGATCAATGAAACCAAGGGTGGGTGGAACAAAGAAGTTCAATAGAAGATAAGGGGAAAGGAATGTGCTTGTTTTGCAAGAAACAAAGAAATTGGTACTGATGGGAGTGAGCTGGTACAGAAAAAAGTATACAAAGTTGTGAAAACATCGTAACAAATTAACAAATTCATACAGGGCTGACAAAGCTGTTGAAATAAACTATAAGGCAAGACAGACAAAGAGAAAAGTAAAATATATTTGTCCTTTGTTTCATAAAAGTTATATTAAAATGATTTACCATTTTAAATGGTAAATCTATGACCAGCATTTGGGTACAATGTGCCTTCCTTCATAATAAGAAAAAAATGCTTCTAACTTACATAGCTACAGTAGTCTTATTATTTTCTATAAACACAAGCATTCTGATATGGAGTAAAAGAGACTTAACAGAGGCATGCCGCACAACATGAATGGGGCTGAATTTAATTTTTTTTTAATTACTGCCAAGAGTGAGCCCCAAATGAAAGATGACGTTTAGTTAAACATAATTAACTGCCATCCTTCACTAATGGCTCAGTCCCTTTGCATACATTTAGACCACAATTACCCCGTCCTTAACTCTGCACAGAAAACCTCATAACAGTCATGAAGGTTCCAACAGGACTTGCCCCAAAGTCTAAATGTGGACAAAGTTGTTTAGTACATTCGCTTCTAACACAAAATAAGTGTAGGTCTATAAATTATATTTATGTCTCCTGAAAGCTGTTGCGTCACAAAAATATTGTAATGCAACCTGAAATCTAAACATCTTTTTGATAGTAGAAACGTCTTACATGTATTCACAAATGCCTGATTACAAAAGCAATAAACAATTGTGCATGACATTACACTTGTCTACTTAGTTCAATCTTTTAAGTACAAAGTGGTATTGAATGAGACCCTTTTTCTCTATTTCCATTCAGCTTTCTTTGTCCACCAATCTGCATGCCAAAGAAAGCAGATGTTTAATGCTGTTATGGTACCACACATGCTCAACAAGTTTTCTCCATTTGTTCAGATGCAAGTAGATAGAACAAAGCAAAGCAAGCCTGTGGCATGACTATAATTTCCTACGTGCTCTTCACTTTTCCACTCCCATCAAGATAATGATACCAGCGTATAGTTAGGACTGAAAGTAGCTTACGGAAACAGCCCCCGTTCCATCCACCCATTGACACTTGAAAAATTCTGTTCTTCTACTGAATGTGCCATGTTCATTCCACTTTGTCAAATAGTTTCCTTACTATAAGGAAACACAAACCTCACAGATGGTTATGATCACTCAAGAGTATTAAATGTCACATCTTCAAGTTAAAGGACGCAGTAATGTGTCAGTTGCTTGCACTAATAAAGTCTCTGAATATTTTCTGCAAGTCTAACAAAGCTGATGACTACCACAAAACATATTTACAATTTATTTTATTCTGAAGAGTTATGAGGATACCACAAAATATATTTACAATTTATTTTATTCTGAAGAGTTATGAGGATTGGAACACTGAGAACCTTTTCTGACATGATCTAGTTACCATAAGAGAATGCAACCAGTACAACACCACAGAGCAAGAGATGACAACATTAACAACATTGCATACTTTATTACACTATCATAAGTAATATGAAAATAATAAAAAATAAGTGTACACAAGTTGAATATCAAGCAGTGTAACAACAGGTAAGAAAAGAGACTTATTAAAGAAATGGAGACAAGTTGGAGAAATAAGAAAATGAAAAAGTCGAGAGAGAGAAAATTACTTTTTTTTCTGAGATCATCATTCACTGTAAATAAACTGAACAAAAATGTTGCTGGACTTGGGAAGCACCCAAGGTCTCTTAGTAGCATCAGACCCCAACAAGGAAAGAAATAAACTGAATGGGAATATAAAGGTGCTTATTCAGAAATGCATTTAAGGGTTATCTTACAAAATATTTTCTTCAGCAGCTTGGCAGAGATCAGAAATTTAAATTTAACTTTGTCAGAAATTCTTAATAAGTTGTTAGGCTACATGTAATATACTGATAATTTATGGTTAACAAGCATACAGTTTCTGTGCAAAAGAAATATTTTGTTATGGTCTCTATAATATTGATACTGGAAATAGCAAAGAGGGGTTTAAACCTGGTAAAGGGTGTATTTTGGAATGGGTATACACTGATTTAAACAACTGGAATCGTATGTGCTTCACAGCCTAACACATGTAAGTAGATGGTTAAGCTGATATTGTTAAACTTATTCTGCCTTCTGTCTTCCAACACTGCTTAGCATTATCAAGGCCTTCCTGTGAAGAGTTGGCTAGGTTTATTCATTGAGACATTTACTGCTTTGACTGCTTATCTTCACTTTTTATTGCCTTTACTGTGTCACCGAAACAGCGAGAAGCCTTGCAGAGTATGTAGAGAAATATTGCTTAATAGTTTATCTGCAGCTTTTACTGCCTTTACTGTGTAAACATCAAGTAGCTGGTTCGGTTTATTCTAGTGCAGTCTTTACTGCTCTGACCGCTTATTTCAGCAGTGAATGGTTACAATGAGCCTTGCACAGAACTAGTGTCTATCATTCTTGAATACTGCCTTATTTACTTGGTTATGCTTTACTTCGTACAATGGTGTACTGCCTTCAAGTTTATTCTACTATGAATCAGCCTTTGCAGTTTCTTTCTGTACTAGTATATTACTGTGTGTTTAACATTTGTGCACACTGCCTTACGTAATTATGCTTTACTTGGTACAATGGAGTACTGCTTTTACTGATTATGCTAGTATGAAATAGCCTTTGCAGTTTTATTATTGGATTTAATTACTTACAAGCGGTAGTGTATTGAACTACTGCTATTTTCCTGCTACAATAGTGTGCACCAATTTGACCTTGTCCTCACCAAACTCAAAAGTTTAGGTAGTGTCAGGGTAATATGCAATTACCACAGCTCAGACTATGATACTGACCACTTGCTCATGTGTAGTAAGGTGAACATCCAGGTGAGAAGGTTCTTCTGTTCTAAAAAAGAAAGGGAGGCCACATATTGACATGGGTAAGACTTATGACCCTTCAAAAGTACGCAAGTTTGTTCAAGCACTTGAAGAGGCCTTGCCCTGCCTGGATGACACACCAATAAGAGATGAAAAAAACTATGGGAAGTTATCTATAACACTGCAATATCTATCTATGGGAAGAAGACAGTCAAGTGTGCTGACTGATTTGAAGCTCAAAGTGAAGTGCTGACACCCCTGATTGAGAAGAAGAGACAGTCAGTGGCTGCATACAGGTCATTGCCCAATAAGGAGAACTTGCAGGCACTCCAGTGTGCTTGGAGTCAAGTGCAGCAGGTAGCTTGGCGGTGTGCAAATGATTATTGGCTCCTCCTCTGCTTCAAGATTCAGCAGGCTGCAGACATTGGTAACATGCGAGGAATGTACAATGGGATCAAGCAAGCCAACAGCCCATCACAAAGGAAGACCTCCCCACTTCAGTTGCCCAGATGTGAGGTCTTTAAGGAAAGAACCAAGCAGATGGAATGCTGGGTGGAACACTACTCACAGCTGTATGCCAGAGAGACCATAGCTAAAGAGAGAGCCCTGAATGCCATCTAGCCTCGGCAGACTATGACTGAACTTAATGCTGAGCCTACCTTGGAGGAACTCAACAATGCACTAAAAGCACTCTCTTCAGGAAATGCCCGCAGGAAAAATGATATTCCTCCAGAAATCCTTAAATGTGCCAGTGGTACCATAATCTCAGGGCTGCAAGCAATACTTTGCCAATGATGGAGAAAAGGTAGTGTACCACAAGATATGCGGAATGCTAACACAGTTACTATCTATAAGAGTAAGGTTGACAAAAGTGATTGTAACAACTATTGTGGCATCTCCCTTCTCTACACCATGTGGAAGCTGTTTGCACATGTTGTCCTGAAGAGGTTCCACGTTCTTGCAAAGAGTTTACCCCACGTCTCAGTGTGGGTTCAGAGCTGGACAGTCTACTACAGACATGCTTTTCTCTGTTAAGCAATTACAAGAAAAGGGCAGGAAACAGAACAAATCTCTGTAAATTGCCTTCACTGATCTGACCAAAGCATTTGACTTCATCAGTAGGGAAGGTCTGTTTGCAATTCTGGCAAAGATCGTCTGTCTTCCAACACTGCTTAGCATTATCAAGGCCTTCCATGAAGCCATGAAGAGGACTATCATGTACAACGGATCCACATCCGAACCTTTCGAGATTCTCAGTGGAGTAAAGCAGGGGTGTGTACAGGCTCCAACATTGTTTGGTATCTTCTTTTCAGTTCTGTTGAAATTTGCTTTTGGAAGTACTACAGAGGGTATATCTGGCATACAGCTGTGAGTAGTGTTCCACCCAGCATTCCATCAGGCTGAATACCTGCAAATTGCTGCAGATGTCGTAGCCTACCCTATCTCAATCCTAATTAACAGAACCATAACTGAGGCCTCAATCCCCTCAATTTGGAAAATATCCTATATTATTCCACTCCACAAAGGAGGTTCATCCACAGAACTATCCAACTATAGACCTATAGCCATACTATCACCACTTGCCAAAATTATGGAAAAGTGCATGCACAACCAACTAATGCTCTATCTAACCCAAAATAAACTACTCACATACTCTCAACATGGATTCAGACCCCATCATAGTACAACCACTGCCCTCCATTAATCTTAAAATAATAAAAACATCAGTTAAAAAACCCTGTATCTAGATACTCCAGCCCTTGACTGGTTTCACCTCACTGGGAGACAACAAGCAGTAATGTGGCAAAACAAGCTCTCCTGCCTACTACCGAATACCATAGGAGTTCCTCAAGGTTCCATATTAGGACCTCGCCACCTGCATTCAATATGCAGATGACGTTCCAATGCCTCTTGCAAATCTACTAACTACCACCCAACATAGCTTCACGAAAACTTCACTATAAAATCCAATAATGGGACCATCATCTCCCCAGACACCTATACAAAGCTATTAGGAGTAAACATTGACAATAAACTCAGATTTGATATACATATCAACCAAGCCATTAAGTCAGTCAACAAGAAATTTGGGACCCTATATAGAATTAAAATGCCAGGGTCTCTACCCTACTATATGCCTCTCCTGTCCTCACTCACCTTAACAAATCTGATCTGGCCAAGCTCTCATCCTGCTATAATCACATTGCCAGGTCAGAACACACCACTGTACTAACCTGAAAAGCTTGGATGGACAGAATTCCCACACCTTCTTCACCAGTCCCAACTCATAGAGGCCTTCAAAATCCTTAAACAACCTGAGAATACCTCAGCACTAAAAACGTGACTCCCTACTCCAATCTAAGCTGCCTCGGCCAGCAAACAGACTCCTTGTCCAAACAACTAAATCTCTCAACCTAGGTGAACACCACTGGTAAAATATGGAACTCTCTCCCAAATAACATCACGCAAGTCAATTCAAAAATAGTCTAAAACTCCACTTCAAGTCACACTGGCTATGTCCTTGTGCCATTAACTAAAACATAAACAACTAGTTAAGATGATAAGTACTTTGTATACTGTGATAAAGAAATATGTATCCTGTCTAACTCTATGTCATTATTAATATGTTATTAATGTTACATTTGTAGTTATCTCAGAAATAGTAATGGCAGTCTTGTACTTGTATGTAAATAGCCTATGTTTTTGTAAGTTTCAGCTCATTTACTGTACCTAATTATCAATGTAACAAAAAGGACATGTATCCAGTCTGACCATCCCGGTTAACAAATGTAAAATAAATAAAATAAATAAATAAATAAATCTTTCTCTGAACCAGAATGAATGGCAACCTCTTCAAACAATCGAGACTTAGATCAAAGACTAGGGTGCTTAGGAAGCATCTAAAAGAGTTCCTGTTCACTGATGACCCAGCCATTGTGGCTCACACTCAACAAGGACTTCAGTCACTCATGACTCACTTTACAGATGCATATATGAAATTTGGCCTCAATATCAGTTTAAAAAAGACCCAGGTGATGGGCCAAAATGTGGGCAATGAGCCATCAATCATGGTGAGCAACCTGTCCATGAATTCATGTACCTAGGCTCTACAATCTCTGACAAATTATTGCTTGATCAACAAGTGCACTGGAAAAGCGGCCACAACGTTTTCCAGGCTGACAAAGAGAGTATGGGTTAATAATAAGCTCACTTTGCACACCAAGGTGCAGGTTTACACAGCCTGTGTTTTGTATTCATTACTGTATGTCAGGGAAACATGGACTCTGAACTCAAAACAGCAGCAGTGTCTCAATGTACTCTCTATGCGCTACCTTAGGTGAATACTTGGTAACTCATGGCAGAACAAGATCCCCAACAGCACAGTGCCTGAGCGAACAGGCACCTCCTTCATGTTCATCTTCCTGAAACAGAAAAGTATGCATTGGTTGGGTCATGTCTCACGTATGATGGATGGCCGAATACTGAAAGACCTTCTTTTTGGAGAGCTAGAGTCTGGAAAGAGACCAAAATGGTGAACCGAACTGCACTACAAAGACGCATGCAAGTGTGACCTCAGTGCTATCTCTGTCAGCATGAACACCCAGTACTCTCTCGCCTCTGACAAGATTGCCTGGAAACAGGAAGTGAAGGAAGCTCTTACTATGTATGAAACCACCTTGGCAAAGATAGTACAGGATAACAGAGCCCTCAGGAAGAGCCATGCCAATGATATCAGACCAGCATCTGCCTATTGCTGCTCAGAATGTGGAAAGAACTGCCTCTCTCAGATTGGACTGCTCAGCCACAGAAGACACTGCTCGAATCAGTCCAATACAGGCACAAACTCATGATCCTTTGGGATCCGATACCTACATTGTGTTTACAAAGTATACTACTATGTATACAGTATATAGTTAATAGCACTGGACCTATTTTACTCTCAACATCCAGCTTGTTAAATATAACACTGAAACACATCTAAATGCATACAACCTCTTACTGGTGTACAGCTTCTAGTATCCAAACCACTTTAAGCCAAAGCTGCACCTGAGGGTCTATAAGGATAACTTGCCATCAAAGCTAATTCCTTGGATGAGTTACACTGCAATACAGCTGTTTATTAATTTGTCATGTCTTAATTTTTTGCCTGTTCCATCTCTTAGCTTTGTAGACCTTGCTCTCACAGCACCTCTGTTTCTGAATGCATCCCTGGTTTTACTTTCCCAAACCTACATAACTGCATTTTTTAACTCAGTACACACCTGCTAACTGCAAGACCAGAAGGATTTCCCGACAGAATCTAAGGAAGGACAGCCTACAATATCTGGCCGAGTATGTTAAATAGTTGTGTTTGCTAAACATAGTCTTAATAGCTGGCTTTTGATCCTGCAGCTTTTTCCCCTCACCCTCTACCTTTCCCATCACACTCAAAGGCAAAATTCTGACATCCTATACTCAAAGGATCAAACTATGGCTAACAACATTACAGTACACTGTTAAGCACCAAACCTTTTTATAGCTGCCATTTGATCATTAAACTTCCCCCCACCCTGCCCTCTGCCTTCTCCATTATACTCAAAGAGAAAGTTCAACATCCTTAATTCAAAGGAATAAACTCCAGCTAAGAATACTACACTACACTGTTAAGCACTACGCCCTTTAAATCTGCTGTGCTACGGACTTTTATATCTTTTTTATCCTTATAGCTGTGTACAAGAGCTGCACTGAAGTGCTGACCTGCTATGAGTATAAACCACTGATCATTACTTTTGCGATCTCCAAACATTTTTAGCAGGTGTATCCTGTTCCGTTCAACCTCGCCTCACTCAGGCTCACTCTGCTACCCTACCCCCAATTCCCACCCACCCTTCCTTGCTCTACAATTATTCTGCACATAACCCACCCCTAAAAAAATAACTACTCAACATCAAGATATTACAAAACTCCTACCCTACAATATAATTACCTAATCTCTTAATTACCTCGGCCTCTCTCATCCATCCCAGAAAAACCCTACCACGTTTGACCACTCGATGGCAAGATAGTTAAAAACTCCTCCCAACAATATATTACCTAATATCTTAATCATTGCAACTTCTTTCTTTGCATCCCAGACAACTACCTCATCGCCAATCCTGTCATTTTCCATCTAAAAGTCTCTACCACCTCTCTCCCCTGATCAGTAACTCTTTTAAACAAAATGTTGCTCCATATACTATTCTCTCAAGTTCTACTACTTGCCTCCCACTTAACATAATCACTTTCCCTTAAACTACACAACCACAACGTCCTACCTAACCTAGACAATTCTAACTATTCAAATATATCTCCTAGCCACTTTAATTTCTCCACTAGTCTCTGTCTAAATACAGAATACTTCACTGTGATCTCCCATCCTTCAAAACAAAACATCCACTCATACCCGCCCTTAAGAATTATTCCACAACACTACCAGCCCAATTAACTCCCCACCTTCAGTTATAAGCCATCACACCTCTAATGCATCCTTTACTCCTTATACAAAGACACTTTTCACCCAATCCAATTCTCATTCATAGACATAACATTCTCTAACTCTGTCAAGCACAAGTCTAGCAAAAAGTCCAAGTCTAGTAACATTAAATCTTTATAGTATTTGTAATAACATTACAGCCTGGATATCACTCTATCCCTCAGATATCCTAGCCATCACTGAAATATGGCTTCAGTCCAATATAGATACAGAAATACTACTTCCAGGCTATAACACTATAGGGATTGACTGACCCATCTAAAAGGAAGTGGGCTCACCCTACTGTACCATAGCTCCTATAACCTCTTCTCCTATTCTAGCTTTATCCCCAAATCTCACTCAGCTGAAATGATCAAAACACTTTTAAAGCTAAACTCTAAAACACAGTCAGTATTATTGTACTTTGCATCCTCCTTGGAAACAACACATGCATATTCAAAGAATTTCTCTCCTGGGTATCTAGTACTATTACTTAAGAAAAAGAAGTTATGTCTTACCATAACGTTCCATCTGAGTTGTTGATCTTCCAGTCATCACTGATGGGTTTGGTTCTGAGCCCTTGGTACTGAGTCGGCCTTATACCAAGCTTGCTTGCACCAAAAACTCTTAAGCTAAGCTGCTACCCACAATGCCCTTCATTCAGTTACCTCAGATCGAGTTTGCATGCAACATATAAAGAACCAGAAAGTCAGAGGCCAACTCTGCGTAGAAACCCTGAAACACCACAAAGACCCAGAAGATCTACCAGGAGCCTTTGGTGGAGGTCGGTGGGAGGGTGTGATGACTGGAAGAAGATCAACAACTCAGATGGAACGTTATGGTAAGACATAACTTCTTTATCTGAAGCTGTTAATCTTCTTCCTATTCACCAGTTATGGGATAGAATCCCAAGCTACTTGGAGAACCTGGGTGGCCCGTATGGAAGAACATTCCTGAGAACCAGTGAACCAAAGGCCGTTCTTCCCCGGGAGATCAGATCCAATTTGTAATGCTTGATAAAGGTATGGGGTTTAGCCCAAATGGCAGCTGCACAGATGTGATCCATGGAGGCCCTAGAGTGAAAGGCAACTGATGCTGCAATAGCTCTAGTTGAGTGAGCCTTGATTTGACCAGGCTTAGATTCACTTGTAAGCGAATATGAAAAGCTAATGCAATCTCTGAGCCATTTTGACAAGGTAACTTTCGATACTGCACCTCTCATTCTACGGCCCACAAAGGAAACGAAAAGTTGGTCCGACTTGCGAAAGGACTTAGTTCTGTCCAGGTAAAAATGTAATTGTCTATGAACATCCAATGAATGTAGGCAGTATTCTCAATTGTTTGAATAATTTGGAAAGAATACAGGGAGCTCAACGGATTGATTAATAGAAAAGTCGGAAACTACCTTGGGAAGAAACGATAGATTAGTACAAAGTGATACTCTGTCCTTATGGAAGATCAGATAAGGGCTCTTGATACATAAGGCTTGCAACTCAGACATTTGTCTGGCTGAAGTGACCACCACCAGAAATAAGGATTTCCATAACAGGAATCTTAGATGTTGCCGCAGGCTCAAAGGGGGGTAGAGAGACAGACTGGAGAACCTGGGAGAGATTCCATGACTCCACCGGTTGCCTGATGGGAGGTCTGCTGTGGAATATTCCCTTGAGGAAGGTCTTGCAAAATTGGGTGGAAATAAGCGGCACTCCATCTGACCCACTATGGAAGTTGGAAACAGCTGCTAAATGGATGGTGGAGGCTGATGCACCACTGTCAAACAGCTCAGCAAGATAATAAGGAATACTAGCTACAGGAGCTGAGAACGGATCTAGCTTCCGATTATGTCACCAAATAGAGAATCTTTTCCATTTGTCCCTGTACAGTTTTCTGGTGGATGGTTTATGTGAGGCCAGGATAATATCATGGATGGATGAAGAAAGGGTTTCCTGCCTGGCAATTAACGGAATTGGAGAAATCAAGCCGTCAGCTTGAGAGTGGACAGATTCGGGGGAGTCAGCCCTTGTGGGTGACATATGAGGTCCTGACGAGTGTCTAGGATCCAAGGAGGTTGTAACAGATGAGGTCAGAGGAAGGGAATCCACACTTGACGAGGCCAGAATGGGGTAATGAGGATCACTTTGCCTCTCAAATGAATAGCTTTCTTTAGGAAAAGAGGAATCAGGGGAATCAGAGGATAAGCATAAAGGAGACCCGCGGGCCAATTGTGAATCAAAGCAGCTCTCGGTGACTCCCCATGAGGGGGAAAGAGGGCAAAATAGCTGATGCATTTTGTGTTTGGGGGGAGGCGAAAAGATTGTAGCATGGCTGGCCCCAACGGCTGAAGATTTTTGCCATCACACTCGGATTGAGAGACCACTCGTGAGGACGGAAGATGCATCTGCTTAGTCTGTCCGCAATCACGTTGGAGCTCCCAGAGATACGCACTGCGATCAGAAAGCAGTTGGAAGCTATTGCCCACTACCAAATTCTCACGGCTTCGCGACATAGGGGGTAGGATTTGGTCCCTCCCTGTTTGTTTATGTACCAGACAACTGACATGTTGTCTGACTGGATAGCAATCGTTCCGGACCGAAGGAGCGGGTTGAAAGCTTGCAATGCCAATAGCACTGCTCATAACTCCAGGACACTGATATGCAAGTTGACCTCTATACTGGACCACATGCCCTGGACTGACTTTCCTGGAGGTGGTCCTCCCACCCTATCAAGAAAGCGTCTGTGGTCACCGTGACGCTGGGTTTGTGATCCTGGAAGGGGCGACACCAAAGATTTTCATTTGTACTCATGCACCACAGGAGATCTTGTTTGCAGGTGTTGGTGATGAGGATCTGTGAGCTCAGGGGGTGAAGATTGGATATCCACTGGGACTGAGGAAGCCATTGTAGCAATCTCATATGTAATCTGGCTAGGGAACAATTGGGATGGCTGCAGCCATAGACCCCAGAGCCTGGAGAACTTCCCTTGCAGACACCTTTCTTTGACAGAGTATCACTTAAACTTGTGCCCTTAATCTCTGAAGCCTGTGAGAAGGAAGAGAGACCAGATTTGATTGAGTGTTGAATATTGCCCCTATGAATTCCAACTGTTGTGAGGGCTGAATGTTGGATTTTTCCCAGTGGATGGTGATGCCCATAGTGACTCCGCTAGTACTAGAGTGTAGCGGAGGGCACTGACCTGAAGGTGGTTGGTGGGGGTGGAGAGGAGCCAATCGTCTAGATACAGAAACACCTGGAATCCCTTTAGTCTCAGATGAGCTGTGACCACTGCTAGGCATTTCGTGAACACACTGGGGGGCTGTCGAGAGACCGAATGGCAGGGCTCTGAATTGGTAGTGATTGGCTCCCAGTCGAAAGCGAAGGAGACTCCTGGAGTGCTTGTCCATCTTGATGTGGTAATACGCATCCCAGAGGTCTAACAAGCACATGTACACACCCTCTCGCAGAAAGGGAAGGATGGATTGAATCGTGACCATGCAGAACTTGTTCTGGACTACTGAATTGTTTAGCTAGCTAAGATCCAAAATGGGCCACCAGTCCCTGGTCTTCTTTGGCACCAAAAAGAATCTTGAGTAGAACCCTGATCCACACTGGACTGGGAGGACCTGTTAGATGACTCGTTTTTGACATAGCTTTCATATCTTGGAAGCTGTCTCCTCCCTTTGACTGAGTGGAACGTTGGGAAGGGATTTTGGAGGTCTTAGATAAGATATTAGGGGAATGTGACAGACTCTGGTAATGATTCTCTGCACCCACTGATCATTTGTAATAGAGAGCCAGGCAGCTTGGTGCAGAGGGAAACTCGCCCCGACTACTTCCAGATGAAAGCAATCGGGCAGTGCTTCAGGAGCGCTGATACAGTCTTCCCGAGAAGGAATATCTGGAGTCCTGATTCCGGGGACCCCCTCTGCCCCAAAAAAGGCATCTTCCATTATTGGAACCCTCTCTGCCTCTGGGGGAGTCCTCACCACGTGCATCACGGAAAGGTCCTTGAGACTTCTTGTGCCACATCTTTCCACTCCTCTGGTTCCTGGAGAAGGAATGCTGAGGTTTGGAAAAGTGTAGGCCCATGGCAGATGAGGTCTTCCCATCCTGCTTGCAACTGGCTAACATATCCTTGACCTTAGCACCGAACAGAACTGATGGTTCGATAGGGGCATTTAAAACGGAAGACTTGAAGGAGTCCGCGAGGTCACAAATGTGCATCCAGGCATGGTGTCTCATGACTACGCCTGCACATGCAGCTCTAGCCTTCTTTGGTTGCGTGGGACAGCAACCTTATTGATGAATTGGATATTGACTCTAGGTTGGCAAGTTGGGAAGCAACTTTATCATGTGCCCCATCCGAAACTTGACCCGCGAGGGTTCCAGAAAGTTCAGTGATGAGATCTCTCTGGAACCTCGTAATATTTGCCAAAAAGTTCAGAGACCTGACTGCAAAGGTTGCTGACGCAAAAACTCACTTCCCTAACCTGTTCACCGCCCGGGACTCTCTATTGGACGGGAGAACAGCAAGACTTTCCTCCGCAAGGTCCTTTTTCGTGGCTGCCACCACCACCACCAAAGCATCTACTGGGAAACATCTAGACCAATGGGGTTGATCCTCTGGAGGGGAGAGTAATTTATCTGATCTCCTAGGGATGGCCTCAACGGTGTCAGGGTTCTTCCATGCCTGCTGCATGATGAGCTTGACCAACTCATCGGCGGGGGGGGGTCACCCAAGAAGTAGAGGGCCGAGAGCGGAAGGCCTGCAGGAATATGGATTCCTCTGAGGAAGGATTGGTGGGCTTCCTGTCACCCCTCTGTTTCAAGATTTCCAGGATTTCTCCAAATGAGACATCGTCAGGGGGCGATCATGGGGATCCTTCCCCATCATCATAGTCCGTATCTTCCGTGAGGGACTCCTCTGGGGAGTCCATGTGTTTCCTCTTACACTCCAATTTCGGAAGGGGTTCTTTGGTGGGAGCATCCGAAGAAGACTCAGAAAGGGAAATACCCTGAACAGGGGTTTCCTGGGCTTTGTGCTCTCTGAGACCTTGGGGGGGTTGGCCTTTGACAGCTGTGGCTCAGAAAGAACTGGTGGGATGACCGATGTAGGAGGATTGCTAGAAGCAAGCACCCTCTCCATCACCCAGAAAGCAGGCCCACCTGAAGAGGAATGGGAGCCCGGAACCAAAGAAGACAATTTCGGTACTGGGGTCACACCCCGCTCCACATGGTCTGCCCCCGGAGATGGAGCCTCAAGCAAACTCGGGGGGGGGGGGTCACCCTTGGACCCGAAGATGGAATCGGCAACACAGCCAAAAACGTGGCCGGAACCGAGGGTTCCACCCCCCAAGCATCAGATTGAGGAAGGGTGGGTTCCAATGGAACCGACACCCAAAGGGGCCTCGGAGCCTCAGGCACTGTTGTCGGCGCCGAGCAAAGGGGTCCTCTCGTAGACGTCAGGTATATGAACCTCAGAACCGCGGCATCCAAGGAAGGAGAGTATGTAGGGGTCGCTGGTGTAATAGACCCAAAGCCCAGAGTGGGACGGGGTGTAGAAAAATTTGTAATTCCCCTGGCGTTCAGCAGCTGATCAAAAAGACGCACCACATCCAATTCTGAAAGGCTCCTGGTGGACCTTACAGAATGCCCTTGAGGGGGAATCAGGCTGGTCCAAAAAGGGACTGAAGGCTTGTCCGGCAAATGGATCCGCAGACAGAGAGTACTGGGTTCGTGGTGTATCACAGAATAGCACCAACGATTCCAATTTGGAAACCGGCAACAAAGGAATGATTGGTGCCAAGACCGGGCTCGAAGCAGAGGTCACAGCTGGGGTGGAGATCAATAATGGCTCTAAAGTTGTTGTCGTGATGGAGATGGGTGATGTCGGTGCTGAGATGGAGAGAGACAAACTGGAAGGAACCAAGGTTGTAGTTGGTGCTGTAGTCGTCGGAGCCGGGGCAGGCGCCGACGAGTTGACCTCGGTATGAATCACTGGAGCCAAACTCGGAGCCAAGGTGGTCGGAACCGAGGAGGCAGTACGGTGCTCAGTGGAAATCTTATAGGCCTTGTACTTATGGCTTTTGGCCCTATCACCGGCCGGTGAAGAGGGGTCTGAGTGAGGACATTTCTTGTCCACAGAAGGAGGGGATGAGACCTCCAACGCAGAAATAGACTCCGAAAAAGGTGAAGGAAGCAGGCCCTTACGGATCAATTTATTTTGTCACTCATTCAGGGTCCGCTGACTGAAGCTGGCACAAATACACACACTCTTCATGAAGGTCACTATTCGGGAGTTTACCACTGCAAGAAGAGCAGTGTTTAAACCCTGTAGTCCCTTTCTTCTCAGACATCATAGGAAACACACACACAAAAATAGGAGAAAGTGAAAAAAACAAGGAAAGAAGGAAATATCAATAATGGCATTGGGAATAACACAAGGGTAGAAAGGGCCAATACCAACAATGGTACGAAAGGAAATATCTGTGGGTACAGCTGAGTATAGTAAAGATACAAGAAATTAGCAAACTAACAGGAAAAAATCCACAAAAACTTGAAAATTTAGAAAAATATAACAGCTGGAGAGCTCGGTGAAACGCTGCTATATGGCTGTGTGGCAAATGAGATCTGAGGTAACTGAGTGAAGGGCATTGTGCATAGCAACTTAGCTCGAGAGTTTTTGGTGCATGCAAGCTTGGTATAAGGCCGAATGGGTTCCGAGGGCTCAGAACCGAACCCATCAGTGATGAATAGGAAGAAGATTAACAACTTCAGATAATATTTTTTCTGAGTGATATTAATAATGACTGGCAACATGTAACCTCAGACAGTCCCTAATCCTACAGAAATCTATTTGGTTTGACTCAACTAATCACAACACATACTAATACAACAAAAACAGTAAGGGCACAATTCTTGATTGGAGTTTAGTCTCAGAGCCCAATAAACATACTATCAGTGGAACCTATCCTAACTCCCTTAGTGGCCATCTCCCTGCATACACACACACACAATTAACATTCATCGCCCTATTACCCACCAACTTAAACCAACCAGGAATCTCAGAAAATTGAATGAAGGCTTATTCAACAGTATCCCAAGGTCCTTTAACTAGTCTACACTAAAATTTTCCCATTTGATGATGTACTTAGAACTTTTAATACCTTTTTTTAAAAACACCCTAAATAACTGTCAGAAAAATATGCATTTATGTATATGTTTAATGCTTATTAGAAGCTAAAAGGGTTAACACATTTTCATTCTATTTTATGTACAGCTTAATTCTGTATGAAATTATAAGATGCTTTTTGAAACTGCAGTACGCTTTCTGAAACTTGCAAGATGCCCCCGACTTAGTATTTGCTAGCTCAGCAAAATTCATGTTATGCCTTTTGGAAATGTACTGAGAAGCAGGTGATTATCTGCTAGGTCAGGAAATGAATGAATAGAACAATACTGTTTTCTATAATATGATTGAATATGAACAATCAGCCTTGTTCATGTTATGACAACATGCACAGCTGCAGAAAAGAAGAGATACATCAAACAAAGACTGCTTGAAGAATCTGTACTTGCTTTGTGCTCGAATTAGCCATAGTACCTTGAATGGTAACATAACATAGTGGGAAGATGTATCTAACCGGTGGTCGCCAAGGCCACGTTGTTTTTCTTAGGAAGTTTTTCATAAAATTGATAGTGCAAGCAGAAAATCATGGACAAACAGCTGCTATGAAATAATGATGTTAGAACTTGTGATCTGTTACGTCAGCTTGGTAGGCAATGTCTTATTAGAAAATGTATAAGATGGACTTACTTCCTGATTTTAGTTAGACAAACTCTGTATTAGCACGTTTTTGTCTCCTTGCTGCAAGATTAAACTGCCTTAACCTGAACCTGCCGTGTATTGATCTTTTTGAAGTTTAATTTTTCCTTTGACA